>NW_013666076.1:509082-522368 GCF_000517525.1 Limulus polyphemus | reverse complement strand
GCAGGTGTTGACCAGTGCAGATTTAACCAGTAATGATTCAATAAGAGAACAACTTAATGGCAGGTGTTGACCAGTGCAGATTTAACCAGTAATGATTCAATAAGAGAACAACTTAATGACAGGTGTTGATCAGTGTAGATTTAACCAGTAATGATTCAGTAAGAGAACAACTTAATGGCAGATGTTGACCAGTGCAGATTTAACCAGTAATGATTCAGTAAGAGAACAACTTAATGGCAGATGTTGACCAGTGCAGATTTAACCAGTGATGGTTCAATAAGAGAACAATTTAATGACAGGTGTTGACCAGTGTAGATTTAACCAGTAATGATTCAATAAGAGAACAACTTAATGACAGGTGTTAACCAGTGTAGGTTAAATCGGTAATGATTCAATAAGAGAACAACTTAATGACAGGTGTTAACCAGTGTAGATTTAACCAGTAATGTTTCAATAAGAGAACAACTTAATGACAGGTGTTAACCAGTGTAGGTTCAATCAGTAATGATTCAATAAGAGAACAACTTAATGACAGGTGTTAACCAGTGTAGGTTCAATCAGTAATGACTCAATAAGAGAACAACTTAATGACAGGTGTTAACCAGTGTAGATTTAACTTTTAACACCTGTCATTAAGTTGTTCTCTTATTGAATCATTACTGGGATTAAACCTACACTTTAACACCTGTCATTAAGTTGTTCTCTTATTGAATCATTACTGAGCATGTTTGGTGGGACGGAGATTCGAACCCGCGACCCTCAGATTGCGAGTCGAGTGCCCTAACCACCTGGCCATGCCGGGCACATTTGAAAGTAAATACAAACCCAACTCCCAGTGATGTAATGGACTGAAAAAAACTTGGGATCCAGACCACGACCTTAAACAGTTACGGAGATGTTATGTAGTTCTTTGTACCTAGCATTTCCAAACAAATTAATACTGAAGAGTTTTGACGAAACAATTCCCATTTTTCATGTTCTATTTCTGTAAAACAAAATATTTCTCTAGATCATTATATATATTTGATTTAATTTGACTTTTGGCTGTTCAAAAGTGCCTTACTAGCAATTTCTAGTGGGTTAACCCTTTAGGTCAGTTGTTAGAGCACTTACTTGTAGTGTGAGTACTCGGTCTCGGGCTTAAATCCTGATCGCACAAGAAAACAGGCGCCCAATGTTGAAAAGTCCCATGACCGTGAGATAAAGACTAAGGACGTGCCTTGCTTTTGAAAGGGGAAGATTGTAAGAGCTTGAGTTGCTAAAAAAGTGTCTTAATAGAAAGTGCTAATTAGTTAAGCTGGTACAGCACTCGCTTGGTATGTGAGAGGTTCCGCCTTCAAACCTACTTGCTGAAATTGTAGAATTATACAAGTGATATCAGACGCTTAACTTTAGTTATAATGCAAGATAATTACAAAATATGTTTCTTCAGAGATTTGTTTTAGTTCTTCTTGTTATCGTCCTATAAATCAGTTGATGACGTACCGTAGTGCAGCGCCTTCTTGTGTCATATTTTTAACAACAGAAAATTATAAAACGTATGGCGGTAGAAGACAACCAGGTTTACTTTACCGGAACATATTAGTCTTTAAAAACTACTATACTATAAATAAATATATAAATAAGGTACATAATTACCAATTATAAATCCTGGACATTTGGAACACTAGAAAAACACCAGGGAAACAATATAGAAAAGTCCAGGTGAAACTATATAAGGGGCACAGTATGAAAAACACCAGGGAAACAATATAAAAAAATTCAGGTGAAACTATATAAGGGGCACAGTATGAAAAATTCCAGGTAAACAATAAAAAAAATCCAGGTGAAACTATATAAGGGGCACAGTATGAAAAACACCAGGGAAACAATACAAAAAATCCAGGTGAAACTATATAAGGGGCACAGTATGAAAAACACCAGAAAAACAATATAGAAAAATCCAGGTGAAACTATATAAGGGGCACAGTATAAAAAACACCAGGGAAACAATATAAAAAATCCAGGTGAAACTACTCAAGTAACAAAGTATGGAGAACACTAGGGAAGCAGGATAGAAATCCCAGGTGAAACTATTCAAGTTACAGAAAATGAAGAACCCAGGTGAAACTATCCAAAGAACTAAGTATGAAGAACAGTAAGGAAGCAGGAAAGAAAACCCACGTGAAACTATCCAAAGAACAGACGATAAAGAACATTAGGGAAACAATATAAGAAACCCAGGTGAAACTACCCAAGGAACACAGAGTATAAGAACAAACTAAAACTATTCATAGAACATAGGTCAATCAATCCAGAGAACACAAGATAGAAAAAAAAAGAGTACATTTCGTTGAAAAGATGGCAATGCTCACAAGTATTTCTAGGTCATACAGAATGTTGTTTCGACCTGTATAACTCATTCGTTTCATCTTCTATATAGTATTATCCAAGTTTGATCTCATACGTCTAATTTTAAATCTCAAACATGTAATAGACTAGTATACTTAATATTACTCGAGCGGTTACAAGCAATACCTTAAATATTTTTCATGATAGGCCCAAATCACCGCCTGGTGGAGCTGGTGATACGTTTTTATTCATGTTTCGCATGAAATATTTCAACTGATTAATAATGCAAAAAATTACACTGTTCGAGCACCACTTAAACTCAAACCTAAAATCTGGGACTTGCCTATGGCCCAATATTAAGCGTGAAGTCATCATAAAGGCTATCACGAGACCGCACTGCTATAAATTTCACTTATTTAATACAAGTACAAGAAACATTATTAAAACTACTTAAAACGATCTTTTGTATAAGTAATTTTGAACTTACACGATGGAAAATAGGAGGAAACCATTCTAAGTTGAATGAAATTGTTTGCATTTTCCCTTCGTCTTTAACTGAAGTAATACACTAATATTTGTATACTAGTACATATTTCACTAGGTCAGCCTAAGTGTTTAGTAATGTAAATTTACACCAGTTTCCCTTCGTCTTTAACTGAAGTAATACACTAATATTTGTATACTAGTACATATTTCACTAGGTCAGCCTAAGTGTTTAGTAATGTAAATTTACACCAGTTTCCCTTCGTCTTTAGGTTTACAAATGATAAAGATTGTTTCTCTTGTGCTCCTGATCTATTTATTCACCCATTTTATTCCTCTTAACTGTGACAGAGCTTGGACAGCTGAAACAATATAGCAGGGTTAACCCTTTAAATTTCTTAATAAAAGCGCTTGTTATCTGTTGCCTCACTGGTCGGAGAATCAAGTCCAGAAATATGTTGGTGGTGACATCTCCTGAGCTGCGACATGACTACAAACCTATTCATACATCCACTGATACCAAAGTGTCAAATCGAAAATATACTGAAGACTACTCTCAGTTACAGTAAGTTCTTATTAATAATATTTGGCCACCAAATGCTTTTTTAAAACAGCCTACTGACATCCAAGTTCCTGGGTACTGGTCATTTCTATACTTTGACATAATTTATATTTATTAATCCTAACATTATACACAACATCAATGTGTTTGTTGTCAGTGTTGATTGAGAGAAGACTGATCGAGTAAAGTTATTTAGTAAGTATCAGTGTTTATGCAAATTAATCATTAAGTTAGCAAGCGTTTGTTATCAGTCAAGGAATTTTTTCTTAAACGTTATTAGCGTATTAAGCCTACAGTAGTTTCACAGTTTATGTTGAAAAAAGTTTGTTTGTGAACTTAGGCATACAACATGCGTTAAAGTGAATGTAACCTGTAGCAAAGGTTGTTGAAAGAAATCAAGAAATATATTAATTCATTATCGTTACGTCGACTGAACTTCGAATTATTTATACCAAATAATCCGAAATAATCCGTCCAACGATATAATACATTATGCCACTATATTTTGATACAGATAATTATATTAGTTGTAACAGCAGATACCAAACCAACTGTTAAGATAAACAAATTAGACAATATACATTTTATGCACACATGTTCAGTTTCTACGGGCCCGGCATGGCCAGGTGGTTAGGGCGCTCGACTCACAATCTGAGGGTCGCGGGTTCGAATCCCCGTCACATCAAACATGCTCGCCCTTTCAGTCGCTATATTGTGACGGTCAATTCCACTATTCGTTTGTAAAAGAGCAGCCCAAGTGTTGGCGGTGGGTGGTGATGGCTAGCTGCCTTCCCTCTAGTTTTACACTGCTAAATTAGGGACGGCTAGCGCAGATAGCCCTCGTGTAGCTTTGCGAGAAATTCAAAATAAACAAACAATCAGT
The DNA here is from genome assembly GCF_000517525.1 of Limulus polyphemus. NCBI lineage: Eukaryota > Metazoa > Arthropoda > Merostomata > Xiphosura > Limulidae > Limulus > Limulus polyphemus. Next base: position 518,109 of record NW_013666076.1, on the reverse strand, counting down.
CTCTACGAAGGTTTCAGCTAAACCCTACGTCGGTATACACGAGCAGCGACTTGGTTACGCTACGCACGAAAATTCGTACAAAATAGAATCTTGCCACATTAGAGACCAAGTTGTCTATTTTTTATGTCATATAGAAACAAATTTTATTTCAAAAGGTCATATGTTCTCCATCCTATGTTCAAAGTCATAACCAGGTGGCTTATTTCTGCTGCTTTGATTAAGGGTATGTTCTCTATTAATAGATAGATTATACAAGAAAAATTATAGAGTTAACACATCCTGATGTTAAAAGAAAAAATATACTTTTCTTTATGAACAATAGAGGTCATTCCCTGACCTTCCAACGAAAGGTCACTGAACCACTAAACACAATTTCATGTTATCGTTCATATGTCAAACTTATTATCCCACAACTAAATTTGGAAGCTTAAAATAGACCCTGTAACCTCGACTTGCATGTTTTGCGTATTATCTACTTACAAAATATGTTTTAATTAGCATAAAATAAGAAAAATAAAACTGCACACTTTTTAGATCTAACACTTAGTCGTTCATTCACCTGTTTTATATGATAGAAAAACAAACTTACTTTATGAAGAAACAAACACGCACTACTAGTTTAAAACAAGTTATAGCGCCCCCTTTCGACTAAAACCCTAATCTATTCTCATTAGAAATCAACGGGCCTCGTTTACCGCAAATAAAAAGGATAAAGAACAATTTTATAATGTAATAAATAAAGCCCACTTAAATGGAACACAATGGTTACGAAATACAGATAATTAAAATCTACTCTCTCGTTCTTCGGCCAATAGAAACTGAAAGAAAAGTTCATTTTACGTTTGTTTGTGAGCATAACAAAACATACCTAAATCCTCCAGCTGCATAAACGTAGCGAAGATAAACGTTTTCACGTAGATTAAGAACATTAAAACGCTCCTGTCGCATAAACTAAGACTGAGTCGGCTTAGATAAAAAAAAAGTAGAAAAGAGCTGATAAAAAAGAAAACTGAAAACAAAACTTGGAATTCAATTGGTATAATTAAAAAGATGTCAATATACCTTGAAACCTTAGCATTGTTACATATGATTATTCAGGAGTCAGTGCGACATCTATAAAACCTTTTTCAATTCAAAAATAAAATACACTACACGAAAAATGAAATTTGAAGAACATATTTTAACATTTCAAGCCGTTCTACTTCGTCTAAATTCGAGATAGAAAAATTTTTAACTAAATTTGATACAGAACTGCAACAACAACAACAACAAAAAATATCTCTCGACATCACGTTAACTTGTACTAACGTACGATTCCAAGCTAAGCACACACATACACGCACAAACAGTCAGCTGAGGTTTGCCTTCACACGTCAGTAAGGAAATTATATGCGTCATTTTCACACTATGTATTCGCATTAGCACACACTCCGATCTACATGAAACTTCATTATTTTGACTGTTTACGAATATAATTGCGAGAAACCAAGGATAAATTTCACAACCTAGCTATAAAAAAGTCAAGTATGTGTAAAAAACCTCCATTCTTAGTTTATATCTGATAACCTAAATTCAATATTTAATGACTAATGACTAAATATTGCAACACCCATTTTTTGATAATAAATCATATTTTAACAAAGTAATAACGCACGATGAACTTGCACCTTCGAAAGCCAGACTTAAATGTTTTCGTGTTTATGAATCTGATGTTGTACGCCCCCGAAAACTCTATACTTTTATCTCATGCTCTCCTGTTTACTTTTGATAAATCTATAAATCTAACAGTTTTTGCGAGTTTTCGATCGCCTGTACTCTAAAAAATTCGGCTTTCTAGTTCTACAATTCCAAATAGTCGACCTGTGTGTATTCTCTCTCTTTTATTATCTATTTAAACAGTATGTATGTTTGTTTTATAGCAAAGCCACATTGGGCTATTCTGTGTCCACCGAAGGGAATCGAACCCCGGATTATAGCGTTGCATGACAGTAGACTTCCCGCTGTTAGATACTCTATTCTCTTCAACACTAAAAATATCTACCATATGTGAAACATAACTGCTTTTCTTTCCCTTAAGCTAATGGGAATATGCTAAATTTCTCTCGCAATACGTCAACCTCTTAGAGAAAACACAACAGACGTTGAGTGAATAAAGAACACTATTTGAATAAATCACTTATGGTTTGGTTATTATAAAATAGCAAAAGTCGTTATCAAACAACAGGGCCTGGTTTTAAGGCAATCTTATGGCAAAGCACAAGTGACATTCCTTACATTTCATCACGATTGTGTTAATATTAGTAACAGATTTTTCTTTTGTTTAGGGTTCTAGATCAAAAGAGTATATGTGTAGAGTTAAATTCACTTTACATAATGTCGCATCTTTAGGTACAGATTCAGTAACACGCCGATCTTTTCACATTACATTAATAAAAAAGTCGTTGGGGCTGCATAAAAAATAACTTAATTTACGTTTAAGATTCCCAATGGAATACGAAAACTTGAATGTAATACCCTAGAGCAACTATACAAACTCATCTGACGTCTTCTTCTTCATTTATGGTTAAATATCTCCTTGTCAACACCTGTCAATAAGTTGTTCTGTTTCTGAATCATTCCTGGTTAAATCTACACTGATCAACACCTGTCATTAAGTTGTTCTCTTATTGAATCATTACTGGTTAAATCTACACTGGCGCCCTTTCAGCCGTGGGGGCGTTATAATGTGACGGTCAATCCCACTATTCGTTGGTAAAAAAAAAACAGTAGCCCAAGAGTTGGCGGTGGGTGGTGATGACTAGCTGCCTTCCCTCTAGTCTTATACTGCTAAATTAGGGACGGCTAGCGCAGATAGCCCTCGTGTAGCTTTGCGCGAAATTCAAAAACAAACCCTCTAGTCTATTACTTCACAATTTGGGACGTCTAGCGCAGATAGCCTTCGTGTAGCTTTGCGCAAAATCCAAAAAAACAATTAGTGGTTAAATAGATGGCTAACATTTTGCTATGAAGACACGTTGTCGTTATCTGTTCTAAAAGTTCCAGAAGGTCGGACTTAAGACTTGTTTCGTATATAATAATGCTGAACTTTAACTTGTATCTAACATAGCATATTTCTACTGCACCCCTAAATACATGTCAGTCTTAAACCGGTCTGCTTTCTAAGAAAGCCGATAAAATTGGATAGTCTAGTTTGTTTGAAAACACAGATATAATTATTTTTCATACCATTAACTTTTCACACTAAAGTTTTATAAGTTTCGTAAGTTAACTGAATCATCGTGAATTACAAGTAGTGTTTCATTGGTTGCTAAACGTTGTTGGGGGAGGGGGGAGGGATTAACAAAAGTTTGGCGTGTAATGGTAAAAAATACAACAGGGAATCAGTGACAGCGCATGAAGCAAACAATTACATTTTATGTGTCTTGTAAGCAAGTTTTATTCTATCTTTAATGTTAGTTTCAAATATTGATTATATATATTGTATTTATTTCAGTAATCCTTTCGTTATTTATTATATAGATTTATAACTGTAAGCATTATTTTGTATCGTTAGCTTAACATATGAATTTAGGGCCTAAACTGGTTAAACCCAACTAATGAAAAATGCATTCTAATCATTATATCTTTATGATATTGCATACTCCTACTCAGACTAATATATTAACTTAGATAATTATTTACTAAGTTTATTTTTAGCTCTGAACCATATAGAGATAGCTTGCTTTTATCAGAAGTTATTGTCATTCTTCAACTAAAGCGTTATTAGCTCTCCCTGTACTTCATTTGTTGAACAAAGTTTAGCTACTTGCTCAAATGTAGTTTTGAACCCTTTAGTTGTATGTTAATTAATGTTATTATATCAAGACAGTTATTTATCATTTAAAATATAGTTTTATAATTATTCATCGTTTATATGCATAGTTTTAGTTTTACTATATATGTATATATATATATACAAGCTGAAATACCCGTTAACTGATGGAGAATGTTTAAAATTAATTAAAACAACATAAACTTAATTTTAAAATTATAACAAAGCTTCTTCATAACTAGCATTTGCAGTTTGCTTTCTATCTACCCACAAATAAAGATTTTGAGGTAATCTCACCCTTGAACACCCTATATCTTATTGACCATGAGAAAAGCATGGTTGTTTGAGAAACAATCCAACACCGTTCATACTTTGAACTTGAATCCCTTTAGAATATTCAACATTGTCTGAAGTGTCAACCTGCCAAAACTGTTTGAGATTGATTCAATAGGCTGGGAGTAATTAACCAACAGGCTTTACAAAATAGAATTAGGGTTCCGTTCAATTTTGACCCCTTAGGACATTCCCCATAATTCATAGTGTTGAGATAGACCCAATAGACTCGGAGGAGTTAGGGTGCAAACAAACACACATTTCGTCTTTATATATATATATATAAACATATATAAACAGTGGCACGCACAGCTGTATGTCTGCGGACTTACAACGCTAGAAACCAGGTTTCGATAACCCATTGTGTAGCTTTCTGTTTAACTACAAAAATTATCTAAACATTGCTTAATAATTTCTATACCGAAAATAGAATAATATTAAATGATATAAATTATTAAGTGAAATATTCAATATATCAAGTTATAATAATATAACATACATTAATGGTAACACAGAACTCTTCTTATGGTTTATGTTTGTTTTAAAGAAACTCAATACTTGAAACATTTCGCTCCTGATCCTGTGCTAAGTCTTCAACCTTACAGAAAATTATTTTTTCACCTCCTACTGATAGTTAACTAGAAGCTATTCGTCCTTGGATATCATGTTAAAACAATGTGGGTGCATATTTCTGCCGTTAATATGCCTTGCCCCCACCCCCCGATTATGAGTCCAGTATGTCGATGCTATAGTATTAATCACTATAGCAATATAATGTCAGTTACACAAATGGTAAATAAAGTATCTAAATCACTGTAACTTTGTTTTAATCTTGTACATTTGGTTTAATCAGTGAACAATGAAGTGCCCTAAAGTCCAGACTTCGAAACCAAACACAACTCTAGGAACGCTAATAAAACAATCAGGAAGTCTTAGCAGTACTCTTGTTCTTCTTGTAAAGGAATTTCATGCTATGCACCTACATCAAAACATCCCATAGATTGTTTAGCATATATACAATGTTAATAACCTGTATTCCGTTCTGACAGAATATTGTCAAAACAACAGAGAATCATATATCCAATGATCAGTCTATTCTAGTTCAAGAAAGTGTCAAAATATATCTGAGGGTTATCACATCCTATATATATACATATTAAGTTTCATTATTGAACGTATGATCGATATTAATTAAATACATTGGATCATATTAATTTCTTATAATTTTAACTGTGATTATATTCTGGATTACGGAAGGTTAATTTTACGTTAGAAAAACAAAATGTATATTCTACTGTAGTAGCTTGTTGCCGCAGGTGCGAAATATGATGGCACTACGGGTAACATGTTTAGTACCTACTATATAATTACTTCAGATAATTTCTCATGTTTAGTACCTACTATATAATTACTTCAGATAATTTCTCATGTTTAGTACCTACTATATAATTACTTCAGATAATTTCTCATGTTTAGTACCTACTATATAATTACTTCAGGTAATTTCTCATGTTTAGTACCTACTGTATATTTGATTTCGGCAAATTCTCATGTTTAATACCTACTATACACTTAATTCATGAAAATTCTCATGTTTAGTGCCTACTATATATTTAGTTCACGAAAATTCTCATGTTTAGTGCCTACTATATATTTAATTCACGAAAATTCTCATGTTTAGTGCCTACTATATATTTAGTTCACGAAAATTCTCATGTTTAGTGCCTACTATATATTTAGTTCACGAAAATTCTCATGTTTAGTGCCTACTATATATTTAGTTCACGAAAATTCTCATGTTTAGTGTCTACTATTTATTTGGTTCACATAAATCTTCTCATACCATAAATTTGGTTCAAGAGAATTCCCAACAATGCCGCCACGAATGTCTATATAACTGAGGCAAAATGCCACGGTCTTTTCCGGAGAAAGATATTTCTACAATTAGATTGTTAGCCGAACCAGAGACCAAAAACACAACGCTCTGAAGAAGAGAGCCTTCAGTGTTCTCCATGAAAGCAGAAAGACTCGTACAGCAGACTCTTAGAACAGCAAGGTGATGGTTATGGTTAGAAACCTTCAATCCAAAACTTCATTACGATGATGTTCAACATATCTTCTTGTACCGTTAACAAAACAGTACATAAAGATCTGAAGTATAACAAGGCTCAGAAGATTCCTGCCAAACATCGAAATCAACGAGTAATTCGATTTGACCACACATACTTGTCTTTCAAGTTCACTTATGTAACTCCAATATCTCTGTTTCTTGGACTGCTTAAACATGGTCTTCTAAACCGAATTCCACATATGATGATCTGTGTAAAGATTGTCGATATATGTGTCTGAGAATTACCTCGCTATCCTTCGCAGTAACAATGAAAATTGTGATATCAGGCAGAAGTGCGTAATCATATCCATCAGATTCAGCATGTTCGAAGGTCGTGGAAGCAGTTTATAAAGCAGCTTAAAATATTGTAGGTTGTTCTTATAAATTTCTCAGTAAAACACTTTGCAAAGCATTACGAGTAACGTGGAATAACTACAACTCCATCAAGAGAGTAACTATTACTTTACTGACCTAAATGCCCAAAATCAATAAATAAAATCCTCATTTGATTTGCCAACTTTCATTGTTTACTGAAGCAAAGTTTTTTTGGTGAAGTCAGTGCTTTACACTTAGCACTTTTTGTAGCACTTGTAATACTTATTTATGCTCTCTCTCTCTGTTGACCTGTATTTTTGTTGTGCGAAAGATTATAAATGATAAAAGCATAGTATCCTTATTGTTTCCATAAAGCTCTATCAACGTTCTTCCAGTTTGGTCTGATGTTTTAAGTATTGTAATATTTAATGAAATGTTATTATATATGTTTGCTAGGACGAGCTGGGTGTGGCCTAGTGAGTAGCGTGTCCAGACTTTGAATCCGAATAATTACGGTTCGCGACCACTTGTCGCAAAAAATTTTGCTCCGAACTTTGAGCATGAGGGTGTGCTATTTGAGTAAGGGTCAGATCGTACTATTCAGTCAGACAAGAATAGCCTAAGAATTGGCGGTGGGTGATGTTGCTGACTGCCTTTCTTCTAGTTTTTCAGTTCCATTAGAGACGGCTAGGTGCAGATAGCCTTTGTACAGTTTACACAAAAATTATAAAAACAAAATATCAAATAACGTGTTTGCTAAGCGCGGAAAACAGCATAAAACGAATAACCTGTTCCTTAACACTTTACTGACTACAAGATGGAGATTCCCGAACAAAAACAAACAAACATGATTTTATCTAGAAGAAGGCGCTTAGTGTTAGTAAAAATATATACCTACGTATTTCAATATCTCGTAAATGCTGTATATATATCTGAAATACTAACCATGATATTTATTTTATATTTACAGTAGTCATTTTCTTGTTTCTTTCAGGTTCACCTAAAAACAAGCGTTTGGCAGTTATATTGGTTTTTCTGTTATCTTTTTCTCACGTGAACGGGATAGCTCCTGCATCAGACATCTTCAATCCAGCTACTCTCCTCACTGCTAACTATGCAGTACAGCTCTTAAAAACTATAGGTATTCATTATAAGAATCACTTAATTCCAGGAGGCGTTCTATTAGTTTTAAGACACATATTAAACAGACGGCGGCGGGACTTCAAGAGAAGAAAGGAGCTCGTGCAGTACATCACACGAAGACGGAACCTAGAAAGTCGAGTTAGCTCGAATATACTTGTCCATTAAATTTCTTGTAATGGGATCATGGAACTTTTTTTTACTGTAAATTGTACCCTGTAAGTGATTTTCCAGGAAATTGTTAAGGTAGCGGATGTGTCCATTGCTATTAGTATATAGATAATAAAATTCACTTTAGTTAAGTTGAGAAAGAAAACGTTTTATCCGGAACAAAATTTGCATCTTCATATTTTTGATTAAAGTTTAAAGAAGTGATGACAACAATAGACGTTCCAACGTTTGATTGTTCATAATAATATTACTTTAATATTTTATACTACAAAACCACTGCTCAAATATACACTAGATCCAGGTTTTAATAAGCAGTTGCATTTAGTGTATTGTATTATATTTAAACAAAAATACGTTTACCAAGCTCTAACTTTTTTTTGTTAGAGGTTACACGGTACATTTTACACTATTTTGATAATTTGAATTTAGATATCTTCTCTGTTGTGTCATCCAAACGGTCATCCTTGTCATTTTGACAGATTGTGTTTTATAGTGATAAATATATCTATCAATAAATGTTTCATTACGAAATTTTGTAACATCCAAACGCTATTTCTTATCATTCGGACAAATGCGTATCTGTGAATAAAGATTTTATTCAATAAATTTCAGTTCTAATGGATATTCATCACTTACACTATACTGTTTTGCAAAATTGTTCTCAAAATATTTGTGAACTTATGAGTTCATTATGTAAAGTTAAACTTAAAAATATCATTACGTGGCCTAAAATTTTATTTCTGGGATATTAAGAAAGACAATTTTAAATATTTAGGTAAAAAAATAAACCCTTCTGATAACTCCTGATGTTTTTTAAAGTAAACAGCATGTAAAACGTTTTTGTTTGTAATTAAACACAAAGCTTCACAATGGGTTATCTGTGCTCTACTCACCACGGGTATCGAAACCCGGTTTCTAGTGTTGTAAGTCCACAGACATACCGCTGTGCCACTGGGGACATATATAAAAAAAAGAGTAGTCTTCTCATCGAATGAACCAAAATTCATTTACAATGGTAAAATGAAATCTTAAGATAGAACGGACAACCAATTAGTGATTTTATAGATAGAGTAAACAATGATTTCTAATTCGATGACGAGGAACCCACTTTGAGACTAATAATGGCTGGAGACGGCTTAAATGGGTA
>NW_013666076.1:499505-508362 GCF_000517525.1 Limulus polyphemus | reverse complement strand
TCAACACCTGCCATTAATTTGTTCTCTTACTGAATCATTACTGATTGAGCCTACACTGGTCAACACCTGCCATTAAGTTGTTCTCTTATTGAATCATTCCTGGTTAAATCTGCACTGGTCAACACCTGCCATTAATTTGTTCTCTTACTGAATCATTACTGATTGAATCTGCACTGGTCAACACCTGCCATTAAGTTGTTCTCTTATTGATTCTTTACTGGTTAAATCTACACTGGTCAACACCTGTCATTAAGTTGTTCTCTTATTGAATCATTCCTGGTTAAATCTGCACTGGTCAACACCTGCCATTAATTTGTTCTCTTACTGAATCATTACTGATTGAATCTGCACTGGTCAACATCTGCCATTAAGTTGTTCTGTTATTGAATCACTACTGGTTAAATCTATCGTCTCACGCAAAACGCGCAATGTCAAACCCGCTCGCATTCAAATCAACACATGCTAGAAATCAATTACTTGCGCATAGAAGAGTGTGAATCATCGTGGTAGGAGAAAGTCTATAGGCTGGAGTAGGAGACATCTAGCATTCAATTCACCCATACCGAAGGAAGGTTTACCTTATTTTGTGACTTCTTAGTATCATTCAATAGTGTAAGCATTTTGGGATTTATTGCTCCCCTAACGTCTAATGTGAGAAATCTCAAATACGTGTTATTGTTCGTCAGATTTTACAACCAATGCGTTTTTAGTTTAATTGCTGTGGTTTGGAATTATCTTATTCCTCGTTTCGTAAGTGATTAATACCTAACAGTGTTCGTCATATTATTACTGTTTTCATGAGTTCATGCTATATATATATATATATTAGTACTTGAAATCCCTGTAGTCACTCTTAGGGGAAATCTAATCATGGAAAATTCTTTACTGATCACGTGCATATTCAAGGTATCAGATAATTGTCACGCTCAACGTACTAATAATATCATCCTACAATGATGGGTTTCTGTATATCGCACCAACAGCTAAACGGTGGTAAAATCATGTTTATGTTTTGACCTGTAGGCTGTAGTATACATCGTGGGAATTTGGCCTCTATACATTTAGAGATACGAGCGCTACCTCACTTTTAGGAACGGCCCGAATGCAGCAGGGAAAGAAAAAAACAGTAGGTTTTTTTTGTTCACGAAAAGCAAACACCTAACCTGTTTTCAAACAATAAGTACAAGTTATTGGGGATATATAGTTTAAACAATAAATAATGCTAGCGAGTTTTCAAAAAAATTTCAAATAAAGCTTAATAATAGGACAAAATATGAAATGCTAAAATATATGACAGTGATATATGAATAAGCTGAACGTTGTTGGAAAATGTTGAAAGAATGTTGAATACTTCAACTTAATAACCATCCAGTAGAGATGGAATACGTTGTTGGTTGTCATAATATCGAACACATGTTGATTACAAGAACTTTAGGTAAAATAATTACAAATATTTATCATTTATAAGCTGAAAACGTTTAGTTTTGTATATAAAGATATCAGAAATAGAAAAGTATGTGGAACGAGCCAATAAAACTATTTAGTGTATGTTTTAAAATTCATCATCACAATGAATATCGATAAAGATTAATTAGTGTTACATAGCTAATGCCAATATTAAAAATAAACTTTAACCATGGAATAATTAAAAACTTAAATGTACCTCAAAGTTATATATTATGCACTGAATGACGGCTAATTTTATTACCTACTGTTTTTGAATTTCACGCAAAGCTACACTAGGGCTATCTGCGCTAGCCGTCTCTAATGTAAGACTAGACACCGCCAACTCTTAGGCTTCTCTATTACCAACGAATAGTGGGACTGACCGTCATATTATAGCGCCCCCACACCTGAAAGGGCGAGCATGTTTGGTGGGACGTGGATTCGAACCTGCGACCCTCAGATTGCGAGTCGAGCTCCCTAACCACCTGGCCATGCCGGGCCTTTTTGTTTGTTGCTTATTTCTTATAATCGCAAATACCTATTTGATTTAATACCTACTTTATCATAAATACCTGGTTGATTCAATACCTACTTTATCATAAATACCTAGTTGATTCAATACCTACTTTATCATAAATACCTAGTTGATTCAATACCTACTTTATCATAAATACCTGGTTGATTCAATACCTACTTTATCATAAATACCTGGTTGATTCAATACCTACTTTATTGTAAATACCTAGTTGATTCAATACCTACTTTATCATAAATACCTAGTTGATTCAATACCTACTTTATTGTAAATACCTAGTTGATTCAATACCTACTTTATCATAAATACCTAGTTGATTCAATACCTACTTTATTGTAAATACCTAGTTGATTCAATACCTACTTTATCATAAATACCTATTTGATTTAATACCTACTTTATCATAAATACCTGGTTGATTCAATACCTACTTTATCATAAATACCTAGTTGATTCAATACCTACTTTATCATAAATACCTAGTTGATTCAATACCTACTTTATCATAAATACCTAGTTGATTCAATACCTACTTTATTGTAAATACCTAGTTGATTCAATACCTACTTTATCATAAATACCTAGTTGATTCAATACCTACTTTATCATAAATACCTAGTTTATTCAATACCTACTTTATTGTAAATACCTAGTTTATTCAATACCTACTTTATTGTAAATACCTAGTTGATTCAATACCTACTTTATCATAAATACCTAGTTGATTCAATACCTACTTTATTCTCAAACACTTTTTTTTTCTAGCATGTCTTTGAATTTTATAAATAAGTAATGAAAATTACCGAGAAATAAACGTTATATCTAAATTACAGGTAGCTTTGGAAAAAATACGTAAAAAAAACCCCTAAAATTATGCTTTTTGTGGCATTTTGACCCTCCTATAATTACTAAAAACGAGCAAGATCAACATTTTTTGTCAGTGTGTGGGGCCTATGGAAAAGTATCTTTGTACCAAATCCCATGTAAATTTGCCACAATATGACCGAGTGATTGACTAAACCCCCAAATTATGCTTCTTTGTAAGCTCTGACACCCCCCCCCCTAAAAGACTGAAAATAGGAAAATCCAACTTTTTGTATGTCAATATATTGGGCGCAAGAAAATGTATATTTGTGACAATCTTAACCTTGATTACTGAAAATATGACTTGCACAGGAGCCCAAAATATACATTTTTGGGTTGTTTGACTTTTGACTCCATAAAATCCTCAAAAAGGCCTAAATCAGAAAAATCAAAACGGTGTGTGTGCATGTTGGAACACGGTACAACTCTACCAACTTTCACGTCAATCAGTTGAGAAATGAAGGAATGAAAAGTGCTTGGAAGAAGAAGAAACAATAGAAAAAAACAGTATGTCTCTTTGCGGAGACATATTAAAACACTTATTACCACTTTCTGAAGAATCCGATGATTATTGCATCACGCTTCAAAACCATAGACAAGCAAAATGTGTTAAAAGCTTATATAATTAAGAATTATAATAAATAGAATAAAATAAAAACACGCCTAAGTTTTCTTGAATCTACTCAAAAGAAAATTGTTGCTTTTTCGTCTTCTTTTTCTTTTCTTTTTTTTTTTTTTTTGTGGTTGAGCTGGTCTTCAAATCTCAATTCTTGAAAATCCCCAATGACAGGTTTGGTTTAGAAAATGTAGGAGAAGGTGGGCTGTACCGTGTCACCCGTCTCTGTCAGGTGATTTTCCAAATAAAATTTAAAGGAGTCGTGTATAATGACATATCAAACCCACACTGAGATACATAGAAACTGGAGCAGTTTAATAGTTTTATTGCTTCTGATAAGAACAACAACAACAACAAAACGCGGCTAAAAACTCGACCATACTGGTTTTACTGGGACGTCTGATAACCCTAAGCAAAACCCATGATAAAGTACTGATTATGAAGTCAAATTTAGAAAACCATTTCTTGTAAATATTATTATTGTCTCGAGTAGTCATAATCTTTTGAGTTTGAATTAAAAAGGGTTCTTCTGTGTATTGTCTATTATCTTGTTTATGTTGTTACTGGTGGATATCAACACTAATATTTTTATAACTACGGTAACTTTGGTACACAACTTGTACAGTGCATGATGTCACCATTGATATTTTCAAGATTACAGTAATTCTGGTATCCAACTTGTACGGTGCATTATTAGAGTTAAAAATTACAAAATATTTATTGGCCTATTTTTTGTAGAATTCTATGAAATGTTAGAATTACTCGGAACTACAGATCAATTTTAATATATGTAAATTACAAGCTGACAACGAATATGAAAGTTAAGAATACTGCAAAAAAGGAGTTTAGTTATTAAATTCATCAAGGCTAAGGATAATCAAAGGTCATATTCACCAATTATTAAAATTAATTATTAGTAATTCTAAGGATAAGATATTGAGCATGTTAGTATCACCAGAAAGTTTATAACATATTTAGTTACTTCATCATTTTTCATTTTTCTCTGAAACGTGAAGAACCCCCCCCCCCCCATTAAAACGTGCTTTTACCTGAAATATAATATGTGAGGTCACTCTCAAGGTTTAGGCTTCAATCAAGGTAGAAGGGTCTTAAAAGCTTGCTTTCTTCCACTCTTTGTACCAAGTACTATGAGTACTATTCCAACCATTGGTTACAGGGAAAATACTACACGAAAAACATGTAATTTGCTTTGTCATGTACATAAGAAGTTTATTGCCTGTGGGTTTTTCTATAAAGTTCGCGTAATATTTACTACAAAATGCTTTCTTTCATCTCTTAGTACTAGAGAAAGAGCCGCTTTTACCGTCGCATTGCAATTGGGTGTGTGGGGGAAGGGGGGTGCTATGTTTCCGCGTGCATATCTCGAAACTAATTGACCGATGTACACGAAAACTTCATACAAGATGGGAAGTCAGTATGGGACATTCCTCCCCAAATATAGTCCGGATCCAGATTCTGAATCACTTTCAAGCATTTTTTATATAATGGAGAGATAGGGCATTTTCATGGTTTTGGGTTAATAACTCTGTAAAGTGTGATCAGATTTGTACCGAATTTCATGGGCACATTAAGGTTGAGACTCCGCATCAAACTACAAAAGATCATCCGGAACGTTGATAATTCTGGATCTGAGAAGGATTTTCTGGGTTTTCGGGGGTGGAATTTTACGTTATCCAATATAAACGCATGCAATCTCATAAAGGAGCGGCGGGGCGAGGGTATGCAATCTCCCTGATTGCTCTTGTTTTTTTCTGACTTGCTGGTCTACTGGCAGTTGAGGAAAGTATTCCTATTTAAAAAACAATGGAAGGAAGATGAGAACGTCGTGAAACATTCATGGCTAAGTTTTCTACACATGTAGCAGGATGTAATACATTTAGAGAATTTTCCCCAACTTTAAAACGAGTTTCTGAATATACAGTGAACGTTAGAGAGGCAAGAAACATTTATGTACCTGTTGAAACAATCAGCCATGTATAAAGTCGTCAACAGCTCTAGCAGGTTGTGTGTGTGAGAGAGAGGCTTGAAAACATCTGCACCTTTCTACAATGAGAATAATACTGTTGTTAGCTATATTTTAGATGTTTTAATTCAGCTATTTGCTAGAGGGAGCTGCTAACACACGAAAGTTTATAAAAGTAGTCCTAGAATACCTAGAATGTTCGTAATTGTTAATGATCAAAATACTTTGCTAAATATCTAGAAACAAGGATACAGTATAATTTCGAGGAGTAGTGAAGTATTCAGGTCAGTGTTAGTTATCGCATATATTCACTTACACGATCGATTAGCCGTGAAATTACACGAATAAGTTTATATTTACTTTACTCGTAGTACCACTAGTAAGTAAATTTCTGTTGAAAATGAAAACTTTATTTATGTGTGATCTCAAACCTACAACTTTGTTCAAGTAATAGACTATAGCAAATACTAAGAAGAAAAACATATTATTACGTAGACTGGAATTCGCATTATTTTCACCAAATAAATTTAAAAAACCCGCCCAACGAAATAATAATGTAACATCAATATAGTAGTATGGATCGAAAATTATGAATAAATCATAAACCAAGTTACAAATGATCTACAAACACAACAGTTTTTCTGAAGATTTGGGGTGATAAAAATATTAAAATAATTAAAAGACTCTAATAAAAATGTGAAGATCCATGATCTGGCATGATAACCATTGGCCTACATTACGCGAGTGTTACTTAATACAAATTAATGCAATACGTTTAATTACGGTCTGCGATGCACATAGTCTCTTCCTAAAAGTATTAACAGACTAAGGCCACAGCTTAATCAGACTAGACGATATCTTCCTCAAATTGTCAAATCGTCTGATCTAACAGTATTTCAGAAATAACAAAGTTCCATACATGAATATAAACAATAAAAAACAATGCCATTAATTTGTCCAGTGGAATGTCCTCGTTCAAGTAAAAGTGACCTATGAATTCCTTGCTTTATTATATACAAAAGTCTTCTTACAGTTAGTATATTCATCTTTAGCCCCCTCACCCCCCAAAAAAACAACAACAACAAAATACACAACTATTATGCATGTCCGGTATGTATGTTGGTTCAACCACTTTTTATTTTCAATATTATTGTTTGTTTCTTTTGTTGTTAAGCGCAAAATTACATAATGGGGCTATCTGTGCTTTGCCTATCTCTGGTATCGAAAATCGATTATAAATGTTGTAAAGCCCCCCCCCCCACCCCCCAGACTTACCGCCGAACCCCGTTATTACTGTGATGTGTTTTTGTACTCCCATTTCATCACATGTACAAGGATGAAACGTCATTCCTCATCCACACATGGAGATTTCACCCTAGGTGCAGCGATCAGTTTCTCCAAGTCTGTATGGATGTAACAAGTTTTTGTCATTAATTCTAAATCTTGAGGGAACCATAGAAGTGACTATTCTCCTATATTTCATAAACTTGAATTTTGCTCTTAATCAATATTGTCTCTAAGGAGAAATATTCACACCTGTTAACTACATATACATGGAAATAAAGTCTGTTTGTAAAAATATCGCCATAATTGTAAACACAGATTAAATTACTGCTAAAAACTCGTTTTAATACCAGTCGCGGATAGGCTGTCGTGGGAAGGGTGGCCAGTGCCCCCTCTTTTCTCTGACCGTAATTTAGAACAGTCGAAAGCAGGAACAGCAAATAATACCACTGCGAACCTAACCCAAAAGTCCGTATATTTAAAAAAGTTTCACTTATAATTTCCTACTTTTTCAGTCCAGTGTAAAAAATCTAACTGAAGTAATAATAAAAACGTTGCACTGTTAAGATTTTTTGTGCTCGCCCTTTCAGCCGTGGGGGTGTTATAATGTGACGGCCAATCCTACTATTTGTTAGTGAAAGAGTAACCCAAGAGTTGGCGGTGGGTGATGATGAATAGCTGCCTTCCCTCTAGTCTTTCACTGCTAAATTAGGGACGACTAGCACAGCTAGCCCTCGTGTAGCTTTGCGCGAACTTCCAAACAAACGAAACCATACTTATTGTTATCTGGAAGTGTTTTCCAAATCTTCTATTACAAAAAAGGGACATGGATAAACGTTTCGGAATTCTATACTGAAGATGGAATCTGATAGAAGTTATGAACTAATGATTAAACTCGATGAATCTGAACGTGTAGCAAATTGGTAAGCCATAATGTGTTTAATTCTGTTAACGTATACGTATAACTTCTGCATTAGAAAGTTCCCAATATTATGTTTAAAGGTGAAAATTTATCATCTATGAAAAATGACGGTCTTCACAGACATCAATACAGAATCTGGAGGACGCTAGGCCTACTGAATGATAGCTGAACATCACAAGTTTCGGGGTGGTTCTTTGATGGCATGGGGAGGCATCTTCTCCTATGGACCTACGCATCTATACATTGTTAACAGTAGTTTTTTACATGTTTATAGCTACAAGACGATATCCTGGAAGCCATTTTCGGACCTTATGCTGGGTTTTTTTACTTAATTTCATTTTGATAGTCGATAATGTCCCTCTTCACCGTGCACTGCCTACTTTGGACAGGGCACTACTGTGAAAACGGACCGGTCACTGTTTTTCTCTGGACCTCAACAGTTTAGAACACATTTACGACCAGCTTCAGGCAACGGGTTTCACGTCTACCTCATCAACGGGTAACCTGGATCATACAAGACGTAATGTTGTAAATGTTCCCTAGAACTGCATACAATGCAGATAGCGATGTTCGGCTTGGTGTTGTCAGGATCCTTTTGAGAGGCAGTTCCATGACGATAGCTCGATTTGTTATTATTTTACTTGTAAGACAATAAATGTCACTTTTATTAACACTCGCAAAACATATACGCATAGTTTTTGTCATTAATTTTGTCCCCTATATTTAAAAAAAGCTACAATTATCATATTTTTCACGTCAGCGTTATAGAGAAAATCAATAAAAGTTCGAATAAAGTAAACTGTACCACATTTTCCCGTGTGATTTCACAAGTGGTCATCGTATAAAACTTATTCAGTACAAACCTAACAGTCTCGGTTCCAGCTTTTCTTAACTGGGGTGGTGGTGATAGTGGTGGACAATGAGATTAATGGACGGAATTAGTTTGGGTTGCCAACGGCATTTCAGCCCCTCTTCCAAGTTCATATGGTCACAACGAATATATTAAAAACGTTCTAAACACATTAAGTCTGGAAGGGTTCATACAAGTGTACGTGAAAAGCGTTGTTTCTTTTGTGTAGTTGAATTAAGCAGGTTTGTTAAATAGTAATATACTGTTACGTCTCCGTTCGTTAGTTAATTTTCAGTAAATTCTTTCCGACTAAACTTTAGCGACACAAGTCCTTTCTTAAATAAAACTGGTTTATT
>NW_013666076.1:497180-498542 GCF_000517525.1 Limulus polyphemus | reverse complement strand
CCTGACATTCACGAAGGAACAGGATTCTTCCAGAAAGAGGTGGCGTGATACTAGTCACGTGACCTCGTTGACGCAACAATACAGTAAACTACTATTGTGGAGTTATCATTACAAGGCGATGAAACGAACGCTGTCAGTTACTTGTTTATCTTTCAGGAATATTCTTTCTAAATAGTCACAAAAATTATGATCAGATGGGAATAACGTACGTGCCTAGAGAATTGATCATGGTACAAATGTGGAGCAGGGACGTAGATTTGAATAGAATAAGCCTAGTTCTTATAAGGAAACGTGTTTAATACACGGCGTTTCATAACACGGTCTCAGCTATGTCCTTCTCGGCGTTACGGGTACAATATATTCTAAGGCGTCTTTATCATAAAAAATGTATAGGAAACACAATTATTAGGTCACCTACAATATATACCTGTTCCACTGGAAATAACAGGGGACAGTAATAATTAAGCCTCTGACGTGGAGATCGTCTAAAGGTAGTTTAGGCTTGAGATTATCATAGTCATGAAGAGTGTAGACGTAAACATTGTAGGCCATCTTTGTTTCACATGGAAATAATCACTTGCTCTTAATGTGACATTTCGCCTTTTTTTTTCTCGTGTTCGAAACGGAGTTCCAGCAAGCTTTAACTAGTCAAAAATACCGATTAACTATGGCTGTTACTAAGTTAAAAAATCAGCATAGTAAGCTGCAAAAGTAGGCTTTTATTGGTTTTTTTTCGATTGTTGCAGTTGACATTATTTTACTAAAACTTGGCGGTCTACATCAGTGTTTCTCACACTGGGGGCCACAGAAAAGTCAGGAGAGTCGTAGCACATACACAATATTGTTATAGCAATCAGTATTTACAGGTTCTTTGGAGGTTGGTGGGGAAGTTCAGTCAAGGTGCGGAATTTTCTGGGGCGTCTTGTCAGTGTCGTTTCTAGGATTTTCTTATTATTATTTATGGGGACATAAGGGGAGCAAAGAGTTTGGTGACGGAAAATAACCCTTTCATGTCAGTAGGAGTCACAAGATATAGAATTAAAAAATCTTAAAAAACGAACTTCTGGGGGTAGAACTTTATAATGGGGGCTTGTCCCCACTCCGGTGGAAATGCCCCTGGGCCTCGTGATGAGAAAGTTTGGGAAACCATAGTCTACAGGATCAAGTTATCATGCTGTTCGCTGCCGCGATTTTAATGGAGTAATTTAATACCGTTTCCTAGATGACTGGCAGATATATTTTTAAACAAAATATTCATGTTTGAACAAATTGCAATAGTTCAAATAATGTCAGTGCACTCGGTAGGGTAAGACTGATGTGATCCAACAAAATAAAGGACGGATTTGTTTGTTTGTTTGTTTG
>NW_013666076.1:493358-496316 GCF_000517525.1 Limulus polyphemus | reverse complement strand
CTGTGGCTCAGCTGTAAGTCTGAAGGCTAAAAACTGGGTTTCGATACTCGTGATGGGCACAGTATATATAATCCATTGTGTAGCTTTGTGCTTAACAAACAATCCTAAAAAAACTTACTTTAAAAAAATTCAAAATTTAATTTTGCTTAAAATGCGATGGTAATGTCTATTATAGTAACCTGTTAAATCTAGAAACAAACATTGGACGCACTCTAAAGCTGCTAGAATAAATCGGTAAAGCATAATACCTTTATAACAAGCACACTACAATCTCAATAACATTATATTACTTAACACAAATCTCAGGTTGAACTCTCTAGGTCCATTACAGACATTTTGTATTCATACACTCATATACCTGATTGGGGGGAAGGGGGACACCGAAAAATTTATCTATCTCTTCATTAAGTGATCTGAATGTTTGAAATAAGTAAATTCTTGTTCATTTTTAACCGTGGACCATCGAGTTCACAGTTTAGACACGCCACCACAATGTCAATCCTGATACAAAGGATGTAATAAATGAATAACTGTAAGATAGTGATTTTGACAGGGTAAAGCGTATATGTGTATAAACATATCAAAAACTACGAATAGAGTAATTGGAGTTTTAATTAACTCAATCTTTTTATCAATGTGTAAAATAACAACAAAATTGTGCGAACAAAGTTTAAGGAAGAGACTGCATGTACATGGTATTGAAAGAAAGAAATCAACCAACGTGGTCAATTTAAAAAACTGGTAACAGAGGTAATAATAATATCTATGGTGTTAAATGCACTATGAAAGTATATATGATGTTAGCTTCAAATGATCTAAACTGTACCGTGAAAATGTATATGGTGTTAGCTTCAAATGATCTAAACTGTACTGTGAAAATTTATATGGTGTTAGCTTCAAATGATCTAAACTGTACTGTGAAAATTTATATGGTGTTAGCTTGTAGTGATTCAAACTGCACTTTGAAAATGTTTATGATGTTAACTCAGGGATTCTATAGACTACAGTGTAAACATATCTATAATATCAGCTTATTGTAATCCGAAAGTGCATTGTAAAATGTTTATTTCCCCGAAAGGGGCCGAAGGCCGCTATGAGGGATTACCTGTTTTAACCACTCGCACCACTATACAGCAGTGTGCTTTCTGTCAGTTAGTCAGTCAGTCAGTCGACTCTAAAATGGCGTCACATAAAGGACGCTTAACGTTGCAATTTGTACTGTCGTGACGTTAGTAAAACATGCGCATGACATGAATCACTAGCAGAATTATGCACTCTGTAGACTACAACACAGCATGACATGTGAACTTGAAAAGCAAGAAATGAAAAATATTTGTGACTCTTATTTACTCTTGAAACAAAACACTTTCGGGGACCCTGCGAAAATACATCTAGTTGTATATCTGTGTTAATAGACACAAAGATCTACACAAATCCACGGATACAGACAAGAGCAACACTGCTAGCGAAAATAGATCTTAAGACTGGTATAATTCCAAGAAGAAATCCTAAGCCATATCTGACAGAAAAAAAAAGAGAAACTCATGTCTGTAATTTTAAGAACTCATGAAAGTGAAGAAGACCGTAGTAATAAGGCAACCACACTATTTCTGTTATATCAAGTGCCGACGAGGCTTTGCACCCAATATCAGAGCTCCTCTGGCCAGTTGGTACTGTTACGTCTCCGTTTGTTAATTGATTTTCCGTAACTTCGTTCCGACGAAACTTAAGCGACACAAGTTCTTTCTTAATAAAAACTGGTTTATTCTTTCCAAATATAACTTTACCGATACACTCAACTTCAACAATCGCGCTAAACAAACGCTGTAATGTCTCTCGTGCTCTCTGACTGCAGTTCAATTACTCACTGTCTATACACACCTTCCCGCGTCACGTTGTCCCCTCTTATATATATCCGCCTACCCAAAATCTAGTAAGAACTTGAACATTCGCCAAAGTACATGATAGTTCTAGAAACGTTGCGTCATAGTAGTCATGTGACTCGCTGACGCAACACTGCCCCTCCTTAATATTGTTCGTCCCGAACAATAACCACATATGATAAACCAATAACAATAACTTAATTAAAATGTACAGAATTACAGACACAAAATTACAATTCAACAAAGTCTCTTAATTTTACGGGACGTATCTTCTTCTGTACTGGTCTCCGTCTCATTGGCTTCTGCTTCATGTGGGGTTCATCCGTTTCATCAGTAAATGTCCAATCATCAGTAACAGTCACATCAGTGGTAGTAACTTCACCAAGAGCTTCACCGTTTCCCTTCTCAAAACTGTGTAGAGTTTCTTCTTCGATGGTGGTTTCTTCAGGTGGCACGTCTTCAGCAGCATCATTTGTTCTGTTTTCTACTTCGTCCCAAGTGAAATGTCCTGGACCGTGATAACGCCAAAGCCTGTTGGCATGCACCACTTTTGGCTTACCTCGCCAACCACATTTTATCCGGAAAGTCACGTCTGAGAGACGATCCACTATGTCGTATGGGCCTTCCCATGGAGAAGACAACTTAGGAGACTTCCCTTTGGTCTTCCTGGGATTATACAACCACACCTTGTCTCCTGGTACAAAGCTGACCTCAGTAGATCTCTTATCATAAGCCAACTTCATCGAATCAGCAGACGTTTTCAAGCTTGTACGCACCTGATGGTGAACATCATCCATCCTTTCCAATAACACTTTAACAAACTCTGGCACATTCTTAGGCAACTCTTCATAAGATGGGCATCCTTTATGCTCGGGTCCCCTTTTTGCACTACATGTACTGCATGTCCGTAACCATTCTTGCACCTCTCGCCTCATACCTATCCAATAAAATCTTTGTCGTAGATGACTCAATGTCTTCCTAATCGCAAGTTTTTATTTACCATGTATATATGTATATCGTTGTGAATGTTTAATCAGAAGTTTTATTTACCATGTATATATGTATATCGTTGTGA
>NW_013666076.1:483963-492799 GCF_000517525.1 Limulus polyphemus | reverse complement strand
TTCTTTTTCCTCTAACAACTGTTGTAATTTCTCTTCTTGTTTAATTTCTCGTTCTTCTTGTTTCTTTTCTTTTTCCTCTAACAACTGTTGTAATTTCTCTTCTTGTTTAATTTCTCGTTCTTCTTGTTTCTTTTCTTTTTCCTCTAACAACTGTTGTAATTTCTCTTCTTGTTTAATTTCTCGTTCTTCTTGTTTCTTTTCTTTTTCCTCTAACAACTGCTGTAATTTCTCTTCTTGTTTAATTTCTCGTTCTTCTTGTTTCTTTTCTTTATCCTCTAACAACTGCTGTAATTTCTCTTGTTTATTTTGTTGTTCATGCTGCCACTGTTGCATATTTTCTTGCAACTGCTGTTGTCTCTCTTCTTGTTTCATTTCTTGTTTTTGTATTGCTGCCATCAAGTCTGCTAAGCTGTAGTTTGATTTTCCGCCTCTCGTTTCCATTTTTCTTCTCTTTTTTTTTTCTATCCCACTCTCTGACACCAATTTGTTACGTCTCCGTTTGTTAATTGATTTTCCGTAACTTCGTTCCGACGAAACTTAAGCGACACAAGTTCTTTCTTAATAAAAACTGGTTTATTCTTTCCAAATATAACTTTACCGATACACTCAACTTCAACAATCGCGCTAAACAAACGCTGTAATGTCTCTCGTGCTCTCTGACTGCAGTTCAATTACTCACTGTCTATACACACCTTCCCGCGTCACGTTGTCCCCTCTTATATATATCCGCCTACCCTATATCTAGTAAGAACTTGAACATTCGCCAAAGTACATGATAGTTCTAGAAACGTTGCGTCATAGTAGTCATGTGACTCGCTGACGCAACAGTACTATACATATCATCAGCTGCTTGGACAACAACGGTTTCGGTGTGATCTATATTAAATTGTTGAACTGTAATTTTTAAATCAATTTATTTAAGTCACTAAGAAAGAGAAATAGGCTTACGATTTTTTGAATTATAAAAATATTTGACTCACGGCTAATTGTAAGCGGATTAGACTGCTATACTAAACAATTACGAGCATAGCTAATAATTTATTATGTATATATTATTTATTTATCGAAGAGTTAATCGAATTACTTCAAAAATCAGTTGTATAAATTCCAAATGATGTTTTTTTGTTGTTTTCCTAGAATAAGCTACTTTTATCAAGTACTGTTAGCATTGAATATCTGCGGTATATAAAACCCCTCTTACGTATCAAAACAAAAATTACAGTGATACTAAAAGACACAAAAAATAAATATTTTAATGTAATGTCAGTTTACCAAACCTTTATGTGAACATGTAATGAGAATCACGTGTTGTTCTACTCGTGTTCAAGGGCAGCCACTATTTGAAGAATTAATTAATTAAGCACAAAGTCGGAAAGAGAAGCTGTTTACAACATTTTTATTTACTAACTAAAACCTAACTTAATGCCATGACTTAACGAGTTAGCTAGAAAAACACGTCATTATTTGCCCTTCAATGTATATTTAATAACTTAATATCCTCGGTACATTATTATTGTTATTATTATACAAAGAATTTATTATGTTACGTATTAGAATTTCAAATGGTCTGAACTTGAATTTAACTACTAATTTTAAATTTATCAATTAACTTAATTTCAGACCATTTGAAATTCTAATACGTAACAAAGTGTATTAGTAACATATAGTCTAACGAATTGGAGATTGTAGTCCGTAGTTTCTCACCGTACTGGTAAATTACAAATATAAAATGTGTTACATACTTAAACAGAACACGGTGTGTGTAACATGGTAGCTTAAATGCCACTATTTTACTCGTAGGAAGGTGAGCCATAGTACTATCGAAGAAACTTTAACAAAACTGTCCAATGGCATGCGTTCCATTTGACCGTATTGCCATGGTGATGTACGTGTTCAATCCCTAAACGTAAGATGAACCAAACCAACGAGTGAAACCCGATATAAAGCTGTCTGTAATTGGAGCGTGATTTGTTATGTTTGAAGTGTAAGTGAAAGACATTGTTTCAACGTGAATTGCACACACACACACACACGTTATACAAAAAGTCTCGAATTTTATTTTATTGATGTGTCTCCTACAACTAAATTCTGTTACAGTTTATAATTGTGTGTAGCTCAGTTTCTGTATTTTTTCAGTTATCAACTGATGATTGATTATATTAGTATTATTACTATTCCCCCCCCCCCCATCAGAAACTAATGGTTGGTTAGCCTCAGTTTAGAATAAAACATCAACCATGAAATGTGATGCATCATTCCAGTTTGATTCATGAAGTAGAAAATGCACCATAAAGAATAAGGATATTAAATATTATAGACTTAACATAGGCGGGTGTTTTTTGGCTAGGGTTAACCGACATATTTTGCTTACTTACTATACTAATTACTTTTGTGTGGTGGTGGTGGGGGGGAGTAAATCTTTTATTGTAATTCCTTAATACAAACAACAACAAAAAAAGATTAAAATCTAACAAATTCCCCAAAAATCTGATAAATTCTACTGTTAAATTTATACGTATATATATTTTTTATATTTATTGCAAAGTAAATTAAAGGAAACTGAATCTGGTACAGTTAACAAATGACCCGATTCTAAGCAAGCTCAAAAAAAAAAAAAAAGAAAGAAAGAAAAAAGAAGCTAGAACAATACAAGTGTGTCAAGATAAAATAAAATAAAAATGTCTGAGAACTCGTGGATAACTATACTCTAACGTATTTAGTAAGAATTGAGAAAATATGCTATTTTAAGCATAAAAGACTCCAGCCATTAAACTGACCATTGAGTGACACCAGTTCTTTCTCATTACGTGTTTTTCTTAGCATACTGATCGACCAGCTTAGCATACACTTATCTTGAAATTTACACAAAGAGCGTAAGATCCATAGAAAGAAGATTGTACAGTGTATAAGAATTACAAAAACTATACTTCGATCGTCAAACATTAAAGCATATGTTTTCAAATTAGTTAGTCATTAATTAGGCCTCACCTCTGAAACAGGGAAATCGTAACATTCTGCAATTTTCTGGTATAATTCCCGGATGTTGGTGAAGCCTGATATAATCCCTGTTGGACTACCTTGGGCTTGCTGACAATGGAACACTAGTTTGGGTTTCTGAACAGGTAACTTGTCAGTGGTTTCTTCTTTCGATAGCTGGTTCGACCCGTTCTTCATTTCATTCTCGTTGTTCGGCGGCTCCTGGATGTTTTCCGACGAAACTCCATTTTCAACGTCCGTCTTTTTCTTTTTACCAAATAATGGCATAACGAATAAAGAAGTTAATGAAAAAATGTATCGCAAGTTCAAGTAATTAAGAATTTTTTTGAATCCAGTTTCTCTTCAGAAACGCGCTGTACTGTGTATGCTTATGACGATTGTTAAAACCTAACGCTCAGTACAGCTACGAACACTCACCATAGCCACCTGGCGGTCGTTATTACGTCCGTCTAAGTACTAATCTGATCTACAGATGTAGGACACCTGCTTGGCGTTCGCCGGAAGTATACGCAAAATTTAAGCGTGGCTTGATCTAACAACGACAGGTATGAACAGCATTTGTCAATATAAGCTATATACATTGACACAGGAATTTAAAAACAAAAGAATGGCATAAAAGTGCATACTGATACAAATGATAATATACCCAATGAAATATTTAACATTATGTGCATTTTTACATACACTGATAGTCTCCACATACAAAGAACCTATACAACAATTTGTGAAACTACAGACTCGACTGACGTCATTCCGCTACCTGAAACCAGACGTCTGTGAACACTGTATGGCCTTTGGCGTAAACAATGAGTTAGCATGTGTTACTGAATGCTGGTTATTCAAGTTTTAGACATCTCAGAATCGTAAGCTTTTAATGTCATTTATTAACTGCTATCCAGTTTTTCCATTACTAAAACAACTGGTTGTTGCCATCAATATTGAAAAACAGTTTTTCTGTTTTGCGTTACAACAAACGTAGATATCAAAATGCATTAGAAAGCTAATTATTGTTTTCGTTAAAAGGCCTCTTGGTGGTTCAGCGGTGAGTTTGAGGGATTATAACGCTAAAAATCGGGTTTCGATACCAACGTTGAGCAAAGCTCAGATATACTTTTGTAGTTTTGCAAAATACAAAAAAAAACAGCACTTTCGCCAAGTATATTTCTGTTGTCTTCTTTTAATTAAATAAATAATTTGTTTATCCTGTTAAAATTGAAAGTGTTCTACACGTATTTGTGTAGCAAAATATCTTATTATAGCGGCGTAGACAAAAATCTGTAATGGCTGGGGTACCAGAAATCTATAATGGATGGGGTACTAGAAATCTATAATGGATGAGGTACCAGAAATCTATAATGAATGAGGTACCAGAAATCTATAATGGATGAGGTACCAGAAATCGATAATGGATGAGGTACCAGAAATCTATAATGGATGATGTACCAGAAATCTATAATGGATGGGGTACTAGAAATCTATAATGGATGGGGTACCAGAAATCGATAATGGATGGGGTACTAGAAATCTATAATGGGTGAGGTACCAGAAATCGATAATGTTTGGGATACTAGTTTTGGAGACAAAAATGTAATGTTCGTTATTAAGTTCAAAACTATACAATGGGCTGTGTGTATTCTGGCCATCGCGGGTATGGAAATCCAATGTTTAGCTTTATGAGTCCCCAAGCTTACCACTTAGCCACAGGGGGACTAAAGAGAATGAGTAGCATACCTCTTCAGATAATTTTTTTAAACCAAAAAACCCACCTCACACCCACTACTTGCGCTCATGAATCAAAACAGAATATATACTAAGGTATATAACATCGGCAGAATACGGTTTGCTATTTGTTTATTAAAAACCATAAAATCAATAAAACTTTTAAATTTGAACAGAAACAAAACAGTGTCCCTTGTTGACGTAGCGACCCCCTAAAAATGTGACCCACAATTTTGTTGAGCCTGAGTTAGTGAAACTGAGAGTGGTTTGAGAAATTAAATGAAATTAAACTGACGTGAGAATATGCAGGGGGTAATTAAAAAACAGAAATCAATAAATTTGTAAAACTGATGGTTGCGGACAAAGCTACACGTAGGCTATCTACACTAAGCGTTCCTTATTGTGGACTGATAGACTAAAGGGAAGCAAGACAGTCAGCGACATCCTTCACGAACTCTTGGTCTTCGCTAATCGCATAGTTGAGGTTTGCCAGTAATTACTATAACTAATCCATGGCCGTAAAGTTCAGAGAACGGTTTCGTAGACTATGGACCACCAGATTTACAGTCTGACACACCACTTACCCATGCTCGACCCCTGTAAAGGCGCAAAAGACATACAAACAAACAAGAAGAGGAAAAGGTGTGATAAGATAAAGAAATGAAACACTGGTTAAGTTTGAAAGCTCCATGGTTGCACCTATCTCCATCCTTACCTTTTTTCTGCAATCTGTAACAACATCTCAGATACCATCTTGATGACAATAAAAAATCACTTAAGACCTCGTACTTTCTGGTGAAAGATTGTTAGTTTTATAAATGATTGTAAATAAAATAAAAAATCCATGCCTGAAATGACTTTCATTTAAAATAGTGACTCATTCATACTAGTGCATCCAGGATCACCTGGGGGAGGAGGGGTTCTAATCAGCCTGGCTCCAGAATATGCAAGCGCTAAGTAGATATTCCAGATAGCTTATTAAAAGAAAGCTTAGAAGAAATTGGGGGAAGAAATTATTATTTCTAGTTTGTTTTTCAAGAACAATTATTTTTGAAGTTGTATTTTAATATTGAAAAGTTAAAACTTGTGATCACTATTTGATTAGAGAATATGCTGTATTCTATTATCAACTAGAAAAATGAAAAGACTGGATACACTAGTTACATTAAATGTACAATAACTTTATCTTCTCTTGAAGTCTTATTAATGTGCCCCCCCCCCCCCAGTGGCACAGCGGTATGTTTGCGGACTTACAACGCTAGAATCCGGGTTTCGATACCCGTGGTGGGTATAACACAGATAGCCCATTGTGTAACTTTGTGCTTAATTAAAACCAAACAAACACACTCTTAAATGTATGTATAAATATTTTTTGAATTACGAACTCTGTTAACCTACTCAACTACAATTTGACCAGCAGATGGCAGCAGTGCTTCTAACAAAATATTTTAAAGATCTGTCGGGAAAACAAAACTGGTGCCTTTGAAGCATTGTTTGTTGTTAAGCACAAAAGATTCACAATGGGTGGTTATCTGTGCTTGGCCCATCACGTGTATCGAAACTAGATTTTTAATGTTATAAGTCCACAAATTTACCGCTGAGCCACTGGGAGCGCTTTGGAGCAAAGGCTAATTTAACAAGTGTATTCATTCATAACCTACAAACAAATTGGCACACCTTTTCAGTGACAAAGAAGATTAAATAAAGTATAAGTAGATCAACAGATAATTTCATAAATGACTTACTCAAATGTACATCTTACAAGATAGTCTTAGGAAGATAATTTATTTTGTTATTATTTTAGACAGCTTGCCGGCTGCATAATTTACAAAAATAAGTTACTAGGATTAATACCGAATATTCTAGAAATTCTATATAAATATAAGATCACTGTGGTGAGTAAAAGACATCTCAAAACACCATACATATTACATAGGAAGATAGTTCAGTGGTAGTTCATAGGAAGGTAGTTCATACGGTAGTTCAGCGGGATAATCAGTTGTAATTCAATGAGCTTTATGTAATTCAATGAGCTTTTTGTAATTCAATGAGCTATATACAACTAATATCACCAAGTCTTGCTTTTTTTCACATCTTATATTTATTAACCCCAAAACATTTCTTGCTTAACACAGTTAAGTCGAAGAATTTGTTAATTTATCCAGTGATTTATCAAAATCGCTACTCAGAAGATTTCAAAGTTTAAAAAACTCTCGAAAAATTTACATTTGTTAACAACAATATATTCTATGTATGGTTAGAAGTATATCAAAAATATGAGGCTGTTTGTAACACATATTTTTGTGCGCAACATGATAAGTTTGGAAGGATAGATAGATATATAAATGAATTTGTTGAATTTGCTTTTCCAAAAGTTTGTCACAGTGAACACATAGAGAGATCACGGAATAATTATACCCGAGTACTAAAATTGTGGTTGAAAAACATAATTTGGAAAAAGTAATGAAGTTTTCTATAACTCAGGCACAATATATGCATTTTAATAATTAAATACAGCCTTCTGTATCGAAAACTGGACAGCTTTTGGTTCTTTGTAATGATGACAAAAGCAGAAGTAGCAAATATAATTGGTTTTTATACTGCAGCAAATCTAGAAATCTTATTCTATGTCTACCAACTATCATATGCTTCGTTTTTACTCGATTTTCTAACTACAGATGACAGCACCAACCAAAATAGTGATATAATATTAGAACTTAATTATCGTCGACGATCAAACTGTCTATCAAAACCATAGAAATATTAGAGCTACATAAACCAATATACAATAAAAGAACTATCCGGTGCAAGAGAAGTATTTCCTATCAATATTTAATACTTCTATAAACCGGGCTATAGAATTAGTAATTACATTAAGCGCCATCTATCGCCCAGTAAAGATGAACATTTTTCCCTATCAAAATATTATATCGAAAACAGCATCTTACTCATGTAAAACAGTCGTATGTAGAGTGAATAACGGTCTAATTTAAAAGTGTTGATATAATATTCAAAACATGCTATCCATGGAATAAACTATCGTTAGAAAGATAATTTCCTCTAGTTTTCATGAAGGCCGAATTTCAAAAGTTCGGTCTGGTTTGGTTGCAATACAGGTTTCCAACCTCTGTTTGATAGGCTTACAACGTGTAATGTGGTTATAACCTTCAAATACATAAAATATACTTTATATAAATGAACTTGTGAGTGTGACGTAAACATATAATATGTCTGACTTAAGTAAGAAGATTGAATTACAGCAAAATTTTTTTCTCACAGAAGTTCAATAACTCCCAGGTTTGTGAATATACTTCCTTATAATTTATCTACAAATAGTTTACCATTTTAAGGTGTTTGGACTCTCGGATCTCTTTCCTCGCCATTTATCTACAGAGAATCTGTCTTCCGAGAATGCTTGGGTAATCGAATCTTTTTACAAATGTTTTATCTACAGGAAGTCTATATTCTGAAAACATTTGGGTTATCGAATATTTTTACTAGGGTTTAACTAAAGAGAGTCTATCTTCTGAAAATATTTGGGTTATCGAATATTTTTCAAGTTTTTTAACCTAAAGAGAGTCTATCTTCTGAAAATGTTTGGGTTATCGAATCTTTTTACTAATGCTTAACTTAAAGAGAGCCTATGTTCTGAAGATATTTGGGTTATCGAATCTTTTTACAAGTGTTTTATCTACAGGAAGTCTGTTTTCTGAAAATGTTTGGGTTATCAAATCTTTTTACTGGTGTTTATATTAAAGAGAGTCTATCTTCTGAAAATTTTGGGTTATCGTTTAAATTCCTCAATTAGGCATAATTGTCTTAGTTTGTCGAAACTGTTGCCAATATGCATAGAACTGCACCATCGTTCAAAATAAACCTCTTTTTCGTGGGCAAATTTCATATAAGTTTGATTATCTTGTTTGCGATGAAACCTAAACTTTTGGCGATAAGCCTCCAGTACTAACTCGTATGCTTTGAGAGTAGCCACTTTAACCTTATCATAATTCGAACACTCTTCTAGAGAGAGAGCAGCATAAGCTTCTTGTGCTTTACCAGCTAAGACACTCTGTAATAATAATGAACATTTTTCGGTGGGCTATTCCATGGTTTGGGCAACCCT
>NW_013666076.1:468236-483411 GCF_000517525.1 Limulus polyphemus | reverse complement strand
AAGGGACACTAGAGTATTTCTCTAATGCTTCCTCAGGCAACAAATCATCATCGACTAGTATTTCGATAATACGCTTTTTTAGTTCATTTTTTCTCACTGATCTTTTAACTTCTTGTTCTAAAACTTTGACAGTTTCGAGCAATTCATTTTTGTTACATTTTTCTGGTTGGTCGAAGGAGGGTGATTCAAGAAAATCTTGATAATGATACATGATCAAATCTTGTTAGCACTGATGAATATAAATTCAATTGTGATTTAAATTTTAATCTAAATTGAATTTTGTCTCTGATTCAAATCTCGGACACAAGCCCCCAATTTATTATGTGACGTAGTAAAATTTCGAATAGATTGAAATTGAGTTAACTGATAAATGTAAATTTAGTAGTTAAATTGTACTTTGGATTTAGCAATTAAGAAAAAGCCGATATAGAGTAAGTTTATGATATTTGCCAACAAGATTGATACACGCAGTTTTCTTTTTTAACACAAATACGTTTTAATATACACACAAAAATACAATTTATGATAACAGGTATTACAAATAGTTATTACAAACGATGCTTCCGAGGTTTATAGTATACCAACTATAGCACACCAATAATATACACTCTCCTTTTTTTGGCGCGTCGCGTTGGTTATATTTATAGGCGTATGTAGGTTTTCTGGAAATTTCACTTTTATGTAACAATACTGGCGCTAACACAAGCGTTTACGTATACACATATATTGTTGATTCTTACTCTTGAAAATCTTCTATAACTTTGGATGATAGGTGGGAGTTTCGCAATGCATATTTAACAGTATAAGCTATGTATGTTTCTAAATATAAATTTAATCTAAACAAACGTTGGTATTAAAATAAATATATAATAACAAATTTGTAACAACCGGAAGTCTATCTTCTGAAAATATTTGGTTTATCGAATCTTTTTACTAGTGTTTAACCTAAAGAGTGTTTATCTTCTGAAAATATTTGGGTTATCGAATCTCTTTTTAAGTGTTTAATCTAAAGAGTGTGTATCTTCTGAAAATATTTAGGTTATTGAATCTTTTTATCAGTATTTAACCTGAAGAGAGTCTATCTTCTGAAAATGTTTGGGTTATGGAATCTTTATACTCGTGTTTTATGTACAGGAAGTCTATGTTCTGAAAATGTTTGGGTTATCGAATCTTCTTACTGATGTTTAACCTAAAGAGTGTCTATCTTCTGAAAACGTTTGGGTTATCGAATCTTGTTACTGATGTTTAATCTAAAGAGAGTCTATGTTCTGAAAATGTTTGGGTTATCGAACCATTTTACTTGTGTTTTATCTACAGGAAGTCTATGTTCTGAAAGTGTTTGGGTCTTCGAATCTTTTTACTTGTGTCTAACTAAAGAGAGTCTATCTTCTGTAAATGTTTGGGTTATCGAATCTTTTTCAAGTGTTTAACCTAAAGAGAGTCTATGTTAGGAAAATACTTGGGTTATCGAATCTTTTTACTAATGTTTAACCTAAATAGATTCTATCTTCTGAAAATATTTGGGTTATCGAATCTTTTTACTTGTGTCTAACCTAAAGTGAGTCTATCTTCTGAAAATGTTTGGGTTATGGAATCTTTTTCAAGTGTATAACCTAAAGAGAGTCTATCTTCTGTAAATACTTGGGTTATCGAATCTTTTTCAAGTGTTTAACCTAAAGAGAGTCTATGTTAGGAAAATATTTGGGTTATCGAATCTTTTTACTAATATTTAACCTAAATAGATTCTATCTTCTGAAAATATTTGGGTTATCGAATCTTTTTACTAGTGTTTAATCTAAAGAGAGTCTATCTTCTGAAAACGTTTGGTTTATCAAATCTTTTTACTGGTGTTTAAATTAAAGAGAGTATATCTTCTGAAAATTTTGGGTTATCGAATCTTTTTACTAGTGTTTTATCTAGAGGAATTCTATTTTCTGAAAATGTTTGGGTTATCGAATATTTTTACTAGTGTTTTATCTAGAGGAATTCTATTTTCTGAAAATGTTTGGGTTATCGAATATTTTTACTAGTGTTTTATCTAGAGGAATTCTATTTTCAGAAAATGTTTGGGTTATCGAATCTTTTCTATTATTTGTTTTATCGACAGGAAGTCTACCTCCTTAAAGTACTTTAGTTGTAGGATCTATTTATTTGTGATTTATTTAAAGGTAAAACTACTCTCTGAAAAGGTTCGGATCCTATTAGGTCTCCTG
Organism: Limulus polyphemus; assembly: GCF_000517525.1. Lineage (NCBI taxonomy): Eukaryota > Metazoa > Arthropoda > Merostomata > Xiphosura > Limulidae > Limulus > Limulus polyphemus. Next base: position 481,198 of record NW_013666076.1, on the reverse strand, counting down.
TTGGTGATTTAGGCACATGAAAATGTTATTTTTTCGCAAACACTCGAGCTGTTTTGGAGTTCTTTAAATGTGGCCTTGCCAAAAGAATGTTTACTTTATGAAAACAATTAACACACACTAGTTACTTTAATATTCTTTGTGATTTTTCTAATGTTGCCTGATGCATATTGAGTTAGTTGTTCAACTACTAGCCAGAGAGTTTGTAGAGTTACTGTCTTATTAATGACTTTCTTTGTAATTTGTAAAGCCATTCAAGTGTAGCATTCAGTAACACAAGTGTTAACGCAAAAGTGTATTATTCTTTAGGTAAAAATAGACATGTATGACGTGTGTATCAACTAAGAGAATGAGATCACGTGTAAATTACGTAATGCGCATAAACGGTATAAAGAGATAACACACACACACACACATATATACATATGATACAAACAACATCCAAGATTTATTTCGTAAGTATTATCAATAAATTTATTTATTAGAAGTAAATCATTGGCGCTTCATTTAAAAATAATAATTCGAAAACAGTTTGTAAATTACTGAAGAAAAAATCCAATGTCGATTAAAAGAATGACTTTTACTAAATATCTGGTATTATCTCAGCTGCTTTTGTTGGGTGACTAAAACGTATACAACAGTTGATGTTATTTAACTAGAAGAAACAAAAACATTGTATATGGTAAATGTTATGTTTCAACAACCGAGGAATTCTAGACTTTAAGGCACACCAGTTGTTGCTAAGTGATTTAAATAACCGTATGAAGGTAACTTCTGGCGAGCAGAACAAACAACAGTTATTGCAAAGTTATCTAAACAATCTTATGAAGGTTGCTTCATGATGAATAGAGCAACCAACAATTGTTGCTAAATGATCTAAACAATATTATAAAGGTTGCTTCGTGGTGAATAGAGCAACCAACAATTGTTGCTAAATGATCTAAACAATATTATAAAGGTTGCTTCGTGGTGAATAGAGCAACCAACAATTTGTTACTAAATGATCTAAACAATATTATAAAGGTTGCTTCGTGGTGAATAGAGCAACCAACAATTTTTGCTAAATGATCTAAACAATATTATAAAGGTTGCTTCGTGGTGAATAGAGAAACCAACAATTGTTGCTAAATGATCTAAACAATATTATAAAGGACATATACCAATGATTATTGCTAAATAACTGAGTCAACCACCACAGTTGTACTATCCTCCTACTCTTTTCTTCTTGGGAACACATTCTTGTCGTTCTTCAGATGTTTGCTAAAAAAGATAAGCATCCAACTGCCGAGGAACAATAATATACAACTTGAGCGGAAACTCTGGCGGAGTTCTGAAAACACCACTATAGGAACTCCAACATTCTCTCTTTAGTTAAGTGTTTGTTTTGGAAAAACGTTAACTGGCGAGAATAGCAGCGAGTTTAGTGAAGGAGAATCTCAGTCATGAAGACGTGGGCAATGATATTTAAAAAAAAAATCTTCAACCTGTTTTTTCTCTAAAGATTTTTAGTTCAATCATTAACAGAAAACAATTCTGTGGAAAACAAGACGGATCTAACTTTTTATGCTGTGTTTTTAAATAAAAGATTAATCGGATTTCCCCACTGTAATATAAGAGTGCCCTCACAAAAATATGGGGAAGTTTGATTATAGTACGTTTAGACTGTGAGGAAAAATCAGAAAAAATAATTTAAGTTTGTATACCAAATAAATGATGAAGCTATTTGAACATAATGTGCTAAGTTTTCTTTTGATACAACGTATTGCCTCCCAGTGGTACAGCGGTATGTCTGCGGACTTACAGCACTAGAAACCAGGTTTCGATACCCGTGGTGGGCATAGCACAGACAGCCCAATGTGTTGCTTTGTGTTTACTTACAGACAAAACAAATACAACGTAATAAGAGCAGAGTTCCTTTGATTAATTATGTTAATCGTCTTGCTTTAGATTTAGACACATTTAAATTTAAAACAATCTAAAACAATCATTTAATCTAAAATTAAACACATTACTATGAAGATGTTTTTAGGTGACAAAATAACTAAGAGAATCATCACATCAGTTCTCAAAGATTTATGACAGAGAAAAACTAATTGTTGCTTGCGAAAGTAGTAAACCAGATGGACATTTGTGGTGCTAGAGTAGACCACAGCACTATATTTACTCCCATAGACCCGTGCTTTGTAGCCAGAGGGTAACACATGGAACAGTTGTGTTGCTACAGTAGATCGCAGCTCTATATCTTCCCTAGACTCGTGCTTTGTAGTCAGAGGGTAACACATGGGACCTTGTGATGCTACAGTAGACCACAGCTCTATATCTACCCTAGATATGTGTTTTGCAGTCAGGTGGTAACACATGGGACGCTTGTGATGCTACAGTAGACCACATCACTATATTTACACCCCTTGACCCGTGCTATGTAGTCAGAGAGTAACACATGAAACACTTGTGATGCTACAGTAGGCCACATCACTATATTTACACCCCTTGACCTGTGCTATGTAGTCAGAAGGTAAAAAAATGGAACACTTGTGGTGCTACAGTAGACCACAGCACTATATGTACCCCTTCTAGACCCATGCTTTGTAGTCAGAGGGTAACACATGAGACACTTGTGGTGCTTCAGTAGACCACAGCTTTATATCTACCCTAGACCCGTGCTATGTAGTCAGAGGGTAACACATGGAACACTTGTGGTGCTTCAATAGATCATAGCTCTAGACGTATCCTAGATCTCTGCTTTGAGGTTAATAAGTTAACAAAAGACGTTTGTGAGACCAGAGTAGCGGTTCTCAATCTGTTTTCCACTGGCTTCTTTCAGGAGGTTCGCTGAAAGGTTGCATGATTGTGGAAAGAAACGGCAACAACATGTATAAATCTCAATGTAGTCCTCTGAGATAAAACCAAAATCATATGGTCTACGAACGAAAGAATCTGTGATCTGCAGTCAATGGACAACGCTTAGAACATCCATGGTGTTACAGTAAGCCACTTTCCGTGTACTCCCGTATGAGGTGTGATCTTTCAGTAATCAAGTAATTAGGTTAAACTCGGTGTTATCTGTAATAATGAATTTTTGACTTAATAAAATAAACGTCAACATTCTTTCTTTTGCTTCTGTAACAGGTGTTGCTACACAGTCTCTTTTCTAGCATATTCTATAAGAAACAAGAAAAATGTAGAATAATTAAGGTGAGACCTATCGTCCCATCAAGATTGGTGAGTATGTTAAACCAAGATTACGTGACTTTGTTTAGTTGGTGCACTCGAAAAACAACAATACTAAACTGTGAAGTAGTTTTTATTTTTTATTTTTTTGCTACTAGGTGGCTGTCTATTAGTTTTCCACTAAACTTATGTAACATTTCTCGGTGGTTTCTTAGTAAATAATATAGGGAAGACTTCGCCATGGTCATCACTCACATTTTTTTATCAAAATGTCTGTCATCACAAAAACTATTCTAAGATTTTCTTCAAAGATAAAGGAAAGTATCCTAAGATAGGTTCAGGCAAGATAAAGTATCCTAAGATAGGTTCAGGCAAGAGAAAGTATCCTAAGATAGGTTCAGATAAAAGAAAGTATCGTAAGATAGGTTCAGATAAAAGAAAGTATCGTAAGATAGGTTCAGGCAAGGGAAAGTATCGTAAGATAGGTTCAGGTAAGAGAAAGTATCCTAAGATAGGTTCAGGCGAGAGAAAGTATCCTAAGATAGGTTCAGGCAAGAGAAAGTATCCTAAGATAGGTTCAGGCAAGAGAAAGTATCCTAAGATAGGTTCAGATAAAGGAAAGTATCCTAAGATAGGTTCAGGCGAGAGAAAGTATCCTAAGATAGGTTCAGAATAGAAAAAAAAATTATAAAACATAACCACGAACTCCACAATCACGCCGAATCTTACAAGCCTTTTACCTCAAATCTCAAAATTTCTCCATAAAAAACACGTACAATCACGCACGTACGCAAGGGGGTTCGACTGAACCCCCTATTTTTGTGATGTAGAAAAAGTATGCTTATATAGTTTCAGCGTAGCTGCGTATGATATGTAACGTTTTCTATATAGTCTACATTCTTATGATGAAGCATTAGCACTTTTTGGCTTCAAACAGTCGAATGCCCCCAGACCCTTTTAGCATTAGCATGCTTTGCATGCTGATTGCGCTTTATTCAATAATGTGTGTTGGCTTTTGATCTCACAAATTAGAATCCCCATTTCAAACATTCTGCGTACGAGCTTCACAATCAAAGGCAATCTTATCGACCAGTAAATGGGATAATAGAGTAAGAAAGAAAATACGAGATGGTAATCATAATATTTAACTATTTGTACCAGAGCTTTTGCATCGAATGAAATACGATCGGTAACTTGCCTTAATAATTATTTACTTTATGATGTGAATCTACTCAAATGTTTGCATTAAAGTTATGCATTAAACTTATCAGACATAAGTCTTGAAATATTGTAGATTATTCGAGTTCAAACGGCTTGCTTCAAGTTGCAATACGAACTTTTATACAAAGATACCGTATTCGGTTGGTATGAAGACTTGTTCTAAGGTAGTGAAAGGCAGCCTGTCAATGTTAATGTGTTGAAGGCATCCAATGTTAATGTGTTGAAGGCATCACTCTTAGAATGCGAGAAACAACTTATGTTAAAAATACGGTTTGTATAAATACTTCATTCATTCATTCTTAGATAAAAATCATACACTAAGTCTGCCAAACACGCTACTTTAACACTAAACTCATTATTTTATTCGCCCCGTTGAATGTAAAAGTAACTATTGTCTCGATGAAAAAACTAATTATTCTTCTTCCAAGTGTAAATTCAATGAGACAATTTGACATATGTATATTACAGGCAACTAATACCGAAAAGGAAAAAACGAAGTTAGTATTCACAGACGATTAGTGCTTCATAAGTGTCAAAATGGGAAGCAGAAACAGACGTTAATGTCTTGGTGTTACTAAAGGTACTACGAATTTATTGGTTATGTGGACGATACAAGTAGTAGCATTGTACTGAATATAGTGCTAGTATCTTGAATGTGTGAAAGATATGAAAGATGCTACAAATCTTTTGGTTATGTGGATGATACAAGTAGTAGAATTGTACTGAATATAGTGCTAGTATCTTGAATGTGTGAAAGATATGAAAGATGCTACAAATCTTTTGGTTATGTGGACGATACAAGTAGTTGAATTGTATTGAATATAGTGCTAGTATCTTGAATGTGTGGAAGATATGAAAGATGCTACAAATCTTTTGGTTATGTGGACGATACAAGTAGTAGAATTTTGTTGAAAATAGTGCTAGTGTCTTAATGAGTGAGTGTTACTAAAGGTACTACGAATTTCTTGGTTATGTGGACGATACAAGTAGCAGAATATACCAGTAACATATATAACAGGAATAATGGGCATGTAAACATTAAAAGTGTCTTGAAAGTAAGGTAATTCCAGAATAACTTAAGGAGTACGACGATTATGGATTAATGAAGTATCTTACCTAATATGATAATGCTGTGAGTGCACAGGTATCTTGAATGATATGATAATACCGGAATAATGCAATTAACATGACGTGTAACTTTTTATCAACAAAGTAATACAGATATCTTGATTTATGTAACTACTCTTAAGCAATACGAATGCATTGGCCAGAAAATTAAAGTTGACGTATTTAAAAATTAATATTGTTTTCAGTCACATCTCTGAAATTAAATGCGGAAGCCCCTGTAAAACAAGCTTCATGGGAAAGCATGTGGGTCACACTCATCTGATGTAGTTTAGTTTGTTATAAAATTGTATTGTAGAACCAGATAAAAAGACTGGTATGAGAAAACGTGTTGGTTTTTATTAATATTAACGTTTCGCGTAATATTCTCAGTTTTGAAGTATTTTTTTTCTAGTTATGCATTCTCTAGTTAACACGCTTGTAAAACACTTGTTAAACCAAAATAAAATATGGCTTAATATTGTATCGCTAAACTAGGATTTATTTGATAAAAGCGAGGAAAATCTATTTCTGAATTTTTTCAGAAATAAAAAATGCAATCTCATAAAAATAAATATATTTGGTTTTCTACCATGTAGATGCGTAATTTTGTGATTAGATCCACCAATTAAAAAAAAAAAGTTGACCTTTTGCTTCAGGTTAGCTCAAGCTTACGGTTATAACTGTGTCCACAAAACTGGTTTATCAAAGAGGTAGAAAAACAACTTTTAGATCAAACATTTAAACAACATTTCTTTCATCAGACATCAGCGATAAGTTCATCACCAGATCATGCAGACCGTATGTCATTAATCCTTAGATTAGTGAAGAAGCAATTAATATCAATACTATTGATTGTACTCTGAATTCTGGGTAGCTAACGGTAAATTAAAAGACATAGAAAACACGCATAGTTATTTATTTTATTAAATGACTTTCTAAAAAAATTGTGGGTCGAACCTCTTCGCGTACCGTTATCGTCCCAAAAGTTGCGATCGACATTTTGATGCCATAAATGCGTTATAAGAGTGATAATCAAGTCCCACTATTCAGTCAGACAAGAGTAGCCTAAGAGGTGGCGGTGGGTGCTGTTGAACAGCTCCTTTTCCTATAGTTTATGGTACGGATAGCGCAGATAGCCCGTGAGTATCTTTGCGCGAATATCCAAAGAGAAACAAAACTAAGATTGCAAATGTATTTTTTTTAACTTCAATCCTAATAACTTTCACTGCAACGTTTATAGATAAACAAATCTTCGAGTGCCAAGATAATTTTCAGAGATACAATAATGAAAAAGACAAGTGTTTTATCATTTCATTACTTATTTGGAAATTGAAGATAGAAAAGTTTGGGAAGTATGAAGAACAATATTCTTCCTTCATGGTATAACGAAATTCGAAACTCACAAAGGACAATGAAATAGTTATGGTTTTTATGACACATTGTGAAACACTGAAGCACAAATGCTGTACTATTTAAATATATATATATATATATAATGTTTTTTATAACTGTAAAATACTTTCCACATACTAAATTCATTTAACAATATATTGTATAATATGGAGTAGAAGAGTCTGTGAATTATACAACCAATAAAGAATCAGAAAAATAGATTTAAATGTAAAACAATATGTTTCATGTAATAACAAACTGAAATTAAGTGTTTTCCAACATTTAGTTACATGAATTAATCTATTCACCACTTGATTTGTTAAATTAGCTTCGTGTGGCCAGATAACCAAATTTCTTCAACAGCTGATTGGTTAAAATAGCTTCATGTGGCTGGATGACCGAAATTCTTCACCAGTTGGTTGGTTTAAGAAGCTTCGTGTGGCCAGATAACCGAATTTCTTCAACAGTTGATTGGTTAAAATAGCTTCATGTGGCTGGATGACCGAAATTCTTCACCATTTGGTTGGTTTAAGAAGCTTCGTGTGGCCAGATAACCGAATTTCTTCAACAGTTGATTGGTTAAAATAGCTTCATGTGGCTGGATGACCGAAATTCTTCACCAGTTGGTTGGTTTAAGAAGCTTTATGTGGCCAGATTACTGAATTTCTTCACCAGTTGATTGGATGAACTGGGTTCATCAATCAGGCACTATCTTATTCTTATTTATCCCATGCAATTTTCTTTTTTTTTTGTTCTGTTAAACTGCAAGAATTTGCCATACGGTCCTAAAATGCTCATCAATAATTATAGCTATTTCATCACATTTCAAGCTGTGTCTACGATTAGAGCGAATCATTCTTAAAAATTTATTGGCACGAAAGATCTTGAAGTTGATGTTTCAAGTTTAAGGATTAAAATGACGATGTTAGGCCTAAACGATGATGTGAAGCATTATTTTCTGTTGTAGCAAATTAAGTTATTTTTTAATCACCCAATATATAAATATTGTAAAATCATACCGAATAAAAACGGTGAGTACATGTACATTTTACCTACTGTAAAAATATTTATAAAGTCAAAGTCATTCATATCTCTCTATATAAAAAAACGTCTTTAGCCGTGATTTAACTTTCGGCGTTGTTCGTTGTCATATGGTATTTGATATCTATAGACTAAGCCAACTGTTTCGTGCATGTAACCTCTCTTACATGACGACATTTGGTATTCTCTCTCGTTATGTCACAACGTGGTATTTTTAGATATGAATTTCGTGTGGGTGAGCCTTCATCATGCTGTCTCCAGGATCTTTATTTCACCTGAACCTTGCAGGCATGTTACCTCCTACAGTCAGAGTAGCAGACACGACATTATGATCCTTATATCTTCCTCACATCTATGCCTCAAAAAAAGAGAAGAAAAAAACTTTTGATAAGTTAGACGTTGTTTAAAATAACATATAATCTCTTTACAATATAAATCTTTATTAACACAGGCAGACTGGATCAATAAAACATGAATCATATTACTTTAAAGATATTATAAACTTTTAAATGCTGAGAAATACTGATAATCAAATTTTTAAAAGCACTCTGCTCTTATAGGAAACAATAATGTGAAATCTAATATTCATAAATATGTGATCTAAATTTGCTTTGTCCTGCAATAGATTAGATAGGTGGTTAATTACCGTGCAGGTTTTCTTATAGTATAAAATGTCAGAAATATGAATAGTGGTTTTGACTTTGTGGCTCATAAGTACGAGTAAGCTTAAATTTCAGAACTTTTAATGATTTTGTAAAAACATTTGAAATAATATAAAGTAATATTTAAGTGGTTATACCCGATAGATGGCACTGTTTAGAACTGAACTTTTTTTTTTTTTATAATTACCTAATTATATCTTGGCTTAGGTTTGAATTAAATGAAGTTAAGTTAATTTTATTTTCATCACTATCTAAACTATATTATCATTAAGTGCGTATGTGTGTTTAATAATATCGTGTCGGTATTGATATTTAGGGTACGTGCTCTAATGGACAACCATAAATTTACTTGAACGTCAGCTTGGTATTAATAAATTCTAGGAATACGTAACGTTCTGTAACCGATAATATTGTCTCTGTCTAGATCATGATAACACGAAACAACAAAGTTTTTCATTTTATTTAAACCTCAATTTTCATCACTTGGGGTGGGGGATTACGAGAATGTTACGTGATGAACTGCGCGAAAATGATTCAGCAGCCAGTAACGACTAAGAACTTTCAAAAGATTCACGCACGTGCACTTTCGTACAGGGGATGATACACGTACCTTAATTGAGATTAATGACAAGAGCAGTCAGACAATCTAGTTATGTCATGATTAACGCTTTTTTCTCTGTTTCTGATTCGTGCGTTAAGTTTACGATACTAAACTATTATATTCTTTAGTTTACTATATAATGTAGCAACCACTGACCATAGAGAGAAAACTAACTAAGTTTACAATTTCCAGTTACATTTCATTTGCGGTAATTCCACGTTTTGATTGTAAGAAATTGAACACATTACTCTGAAGCCGTTGTGAAATCTCCTACTATGTTTAAGTTTTGCCAGTAATTGCGATGAAAAAAAAACTGGGAGGTTATATGATTAGTGAAATAGAAATATCTAAAACACTGCCAAGTATAATTTTACGTAATAGCTCATTACACTCCCACAGAATAAGAGTTCTTATTTTTTAATTCTCAGTGTAGAATACTAGTAAATAGTATATGCTAGATGTACAAATAAACCGACGATATGGGAAATAAAAAACTTATGTCAATAAATACTCTCATAGAGTCAACTATGAAAACGTATACAACAAGGAATTAAAATACACGTCAGTAACGGTCGTATTTACCCACACGACTTTTTTTGGGAGATTCGATAAATGCTGGGATGTAATAAATCTTTTACTTCTCAAAGCTATAGTCGACCCTGTTTCTCATTGACTAATTTCGAATTAGTTCAATCAATTTTTCTCTACGTGGAAAAGGGAGGGGGAGCGTGCCACCATAGCGACAGTCACCATAGTTACATGAGTAATTTTATGATGCAGTGCTTTTATGTTCCACTTAATAGTTGCATAACCTGAAGGTGATTTGTAGATTGAAATGTATCGAGTTGTTAAATTCTTCGAACTTAAGAGTTTCGTTTCCTTACACTGGCGACAAATTATGGACCCACTTCTAAAATTATTCTGCAAATGTAGCCACAACGAAGCGTAGCCTTGAAGCAGTGTTGTAATACCAGAAAGTTTTCCCCTTCATTTCGTCTGATAGACATTTTTAGGTGTCACCGATGTTAGGAATTCCTCACGTAACCCATTTTCCCTATAATTCCACCTCCATTTCAAAAGAAAAATAAATTAAATATTTGCAAGCAACTTACACTTTTTTTCCAGTGAAACTGCTACATGGTTATTAAAGGAACACACGTGTATAAACGTACGAGAAAATAATTACAGAACTACGTTGTTGTTGTTTTTTTCCCTGGTGGAAATACTTATGTAATCATCCATTCGATGAGTGGATAATTGTAACTCCACTTGGCAACTGTACTAAATTTGAAACCAAACCTGCTCTTAGAAGAGGTTCCAACATAAAAAAAAGAAGTTTCGTATTCAACAGTTGAACCATATGACCTAGTAGGCATTTGTTGATTACCGAGTCAACTTTCTAACCAAAAAAGCAGTAGAACATATATAACTGCATGTAGTCTACACAGGGATCAATGTACCTACAGGCCTTGATACACTTCATGATGCAAGCACACTGGCATTCTTAGAAAACAGTCCCTTCACATCATTACCTTGTAATCCAGGACACCTGAGCTTCTTCCCTGAAGGACAGCAATAACATCTACCTGAAACTAGCTTCACCAATAAGAATGAAGAAAAAATAAAGATGAAGAGGAGAAATGAAGTGAATTGTATATATACGTCGATACCATTAGTTGAGTAGATAGTTAAAAATGTAACCACCTAGATAGACGGACTGAAGGGGAAATAAACATGTGGAGTAATCTATGTATATACATATACCAATGAGTAAGTGCATATGTAGTACAGAACAGATTAATATATGGAAAGCTGTGTAACGCTTTTCGCGGAGGATGATGACGACAGAGAATCTAATGAAGTTTTGAATCATGACGTCATCAACTTTGGAGGCCTTGCCGAGGGCTTCAGACCAATTATTAAGCCTAAGTGACGTCACGAAACATGATTTGTATACGTGCCCACCTTTCACGCGGCATGAGATTTGGGGAACTACCGGAGACCTGTGACTAGTTCTGTGGAGTTAAGCTATCGGGTCGAGCTCGGAATTCCCGCTGGTCGCTTGCTTATAATAAGCACAGTCGCACGCGCCTCTCCTTATGTAGTTGCCTATTGGCCCGAATCGCTCCGACTGTTGGCAGTTTGACACATGGCTCTGTTTCGTCAGTCTTCATATAAATAAGGGAGTTGAAGCGAACGGTCACCGGCCGACGTGCTGTGTGTAGTTTTATCATCACTGAACAAAAAAAAAAAAAAAAAAAAGATAGAGAGAGAGGAAAACAAGTGGAACGCTTTACTGACTTAAAGACATTTCTCTTTCCGTTTTGCCTCAGATTGCTTGTCTTTTATACAAATTCCTATTGTGCCGGTGTCAACTCCTGACTCCGAACTAGCCTCCATGTGGCGGAAGAAATGACCAGAAAATGTCCATTCATGAGCTACACCTTGACCTTTCTGTGTTGGATCACTCTGGTCGTTTGCAGAGGTCAGTGTATCCCTCTGGCGAGATATTCTGAACACTCCGACTTGTGGTTTGGTCAGCTAGATGATATAGACGAGTCGGATTTCGAGGCAGAAGTCCAGTATATTAGAAATCGTTTCTTGACACACCTCCAAGGCCTGTCCAACATGACTCAGGTCGAACTAGAAAAAGCTATCCAAGTCAACTATAGACGTGTATATAAAGAACACGAAGAACATCAGCCTACGAAAGTGTACAAGCTTACTGACACAGGTGAGTTCTCTTTTATTGGTTTTGTTAAATATGCTTTAATTGCTCGTCCTTGTAGCTGCAATATACTTTACAGGGAAACGCAGGGTTTCAGTAGAGTTTTATACAAGATTCACTGGATTCTGTTCTTTCTGCTGTTAATTTTGATCAAACTTACAAGAACACTTGTAATCTTATATTATTTGTCTCTTCTAATGATCAACAGTTGTATCTAATCTAGCTACTTGCTAATACTATTCATGATGTGAAAAATTAAAACAGCTACAATGTTATCCAACTTTAGAATAAAACTACAAAGCTTTGACTGATGATATAACTATCCACACTATAATAGCATATTAAAGTTACAACACGGCAACCGCAATGTACATATGATGACATATGTTACAACATAACAGCAATAATGTACGTATGATGAAAGTTATCAAAGTTACAACATGATAACGATAATGTACATATGATGAAAGTTGCCCAAGTTACAACATAACAACAGTAGTGTACGTATGATGAAAACTATCAAAGTTACAACATAACAACAGTAGTGTATATATCATAAAACTATCAAAGCTACAACATAATAACAGTAGTGTACGTATGATGAAAACTATCAAAATTACAACATAACAACAGTAGTGTATATATCATAAAACTATCAAAGCTACAACATAATAACAGTAGTGTACGTATGATGAAAACTATCAAAACTACAACATAACAGCAGTAGTGTATATATGATAAAAACTATCAAAGCTACAACATTACAACGGCAGTGTACATATGATAAAACTATCAAAGTTACAACATAACAACAGTAGTGTATATATCATAAAACTATCAAAGCTACAACATAATAACAGTAGTGTACGTATGATGAAAACTATCAAAGCTACAACATAACAGCAGTAGTGTATGTATGATAAAAACTATCAAAGCTACAACATAACAACAGTAGTGTACATATGATAAAACTATCAAAGCTACAACATAACAACAGTAGTGTACATATGATAAAACTATCAAAGCTACAACATAACAACAG
>NW_013666076.1:463481-468226 GCF_000517525.1 Limulus polyphemus | reverse complement strand
AACATAACAGTAGTGTACATATGATAAAACTATCAAAGCCACAACATAACAGTAGTGTACATATGATAAAACTATCAAAGCTACAACATAACAACAGTAGTGTACATATGATAAAACTATCAAAGCTACAACATAACAACAGTAGTGTACGTATGATAAAACTATAAAAGCTACAACATAACAACAGTGATGTTCTAGGTGAGTCTAGAGATGATAAAACTATCAAAGCTACAACATAACAACAGTAGTGTACGTATGATAAAACTATCAAAGCTACAACATAACAACAGTGATGTTCTAGGTGAGTCTAGAGATGATAAAACTATCGAAGCTACAACATAACAACAGTGATGTTCTAGGTGAGTCTAGAGATGATAAAACTATCAAAACTACAACATAACAACAGTAGTGTACATATGATAAAAACTATCAAAGCTACAACACAACAACAGTAGTGTACGTATGATAAAACTATCGAAGCTACAACATAACAACAGTGATGTTCTACGTGAGTCTAAAGATGATAAAATGACATTAATCACAGATGATTTGTTTGTTTGTAATTAAGCACAAAGCTACACAATGGGCTATCTGTGCTCTGCCCACCACGAGTATCGGATTCTAGTGTTGTAAGTCCGCAGACATTCCGCTGTGCCACTGGGGGGCATCACAGATGAAGTAATGGGAGTATGAAGTTCGATTGATTTGCTACTACCATAAAAATGGAAGATTGTATTATTTACCGTTGTTTTGTACGTACAGCTCGTTAATTGCAATCAAACGATAAGGTTACAATGAAACCGATCTCTTAAGATTCTCCCAACGTTTATGTTAAGATTTTATATCGTACGTTCTAATAACGATAAATATATACAATTTTGAATTATGGAGTGTGTGTGTGTGTGTGTTAGTGCTATTCATTTTTTTTATAATGGTAGGCATGCCGTTTTGTAAGGGTTTGGAAAGAAGCTAATGTATGTTTTCCTTTTTGGAAACATTCATCATGAAAATATTCTAACCCATAAAATACGCCACATCTGTTTTAGTTTAGATACTCGCATTTCTGTATGTCTGTCTCTCCACTCAAAGAGGCTCTACTGTGTGAAATGCTACATTTACCAGTAGGTAAACTGTTGTCGCACGAGTACATCTTTCTTTTCTTCAAACCTCCACTTTTCTGAATAAGGTTAAATGTGCCGATTTCGTTAAATGGCCATGTTATATTTAGAACCACATTACATTGAGACTAGTGATAACGCAACTTATAATAGCTGAGGGTGACTCATGCTATCCACCAGGTAACTAAGTATAGACAGCATGTAGATTCTACTGTAGATTCTTGTAAATATGTATGTCATCCAAAAATCATGCAAGCACAGAGTGTTTGTTAACACTGTTGCGCCTTTACATACGAAGTGTTTGTTAAGATTATCGCGCCTGTACACGCGTAGTGTTTGTTAGCTCGTTTATAAACATTGTTTATCAAAACGATTACGTCTGTAACACATTGTTTATTAACACTGTAGCGCCTACACAAGCGTAACTGAGGTGATCAAATTTCAGAATTATTGTTTCTATCCTCGCAGTTACTTACCTTAATTGTTTTAAAAAGCTGCAGTATTGACCCAAAAGTGTTTATTTTTAAAGACCTTATAGCTGATTGTATTTCTTGTTATGTTATTTTACGCCTTAGAAGCAGTAAAGTTGAGTTGATGTTTAGTGAAATATCGTAAAGCAAGTTTTCATAAGGTGATTGAACGGTCCGTTGATTATTTAAAAGTAAAATTTCAACTGGATTAACAAATGTTCTGCTTAATATATATAAGGATGATTAAATGTTTAAGAGAACCATCTAAGTCACATGTGAACCAAAGTTTTTAAAATGAAGGATGTTCTTTAGAATAAAGAAAAACTCATTCCAAAATAAAAAAGTCACTTATTCTCATGTAAATTATTATCATTATTATTTGTACGTTCAAAAATATATCATTAAATTTCTTAAGGAATAATATGTTGAATAAAAGATACACAATTTTGAAACGGTCAGTTGATTATTTAAAAGTAAAATTTCAATTGGATTAACAAATGTTCTGCTTAATATATATATAAGGACGATTAAATGTTTGGCGGAACGTGTTAGAGAACTGCTTATCCAGTACAGTATACAAACCGTGATTATTTTATTTGTATTTTTATATGATCCTGAAAAAAGCACGATTGTAAGCATAAGTTTCATCAATAGAAAAGTAATCCTAAATATTTAGGTGCGATTAAGAACGAGTCTGGATTAGCCTTAATCTAACTGATATCATATATGGCTAGTTTTGTTTTTGTTGAATAATTTATCTGATTATTAACCCGAATTAGCTTAAATCTAAAGTGTAGATTACTATTTAAACCACACATCGCTATAACGGTTAACCAGGCTTCAAAAAGTAGCTCTTTTATTTTCTACCTTACAATTTTATCTTGTTTAAAACTTTCATTATCACATATTAAAATTTAAGTAGATGTGAAACAAAAAACATATTTTGTAGAATCTTGACTTCTAAATCAGTTTTTCCGTTAACTGCGAATGAAAAGGAATATTAAAAACAACGTGGGGACTTAGACTCCACACTGAGTCCTTCATCAGGTCTGAAATCAAGAAAAATAACATGAGAATCCACAGGAAACTCAGCCCTTACGTTGAATGCAATGCCTAAGTCCACTCTAAAAGAACATACGGATTTCTTAATATTGGCTAAAATAAAGAAATCCTAGACACATTAACAACGTTTAAAATGTAAAAATGTAACTTGTTTAAAGAACTTATTTTACGAGATCGATACCTTGGTAATCTTTGCGTAATCATTGGGAAACTATAAGCAAACATTTCAAGTTCTGCGATGATAAATAGGTGGATTTTTCAAGTGCGGTGTCTATATTTACTTGACACATTTTTGTAAACAGATGGGTTTAATTTCAGTCAAGACACCCATAAAAAAATTTGTACGATAAAGAAGCATCTGTAATATATCTTACACACGTGAAAAAAAATCACACGTCTGAAGACTGGGTGTCATAATCTTTTCCTGTTGTGGTTAGGGTTTTATCTGAAGAGTTAATTTGTTCAGAACGTGTCTTGTTCACTGACTTAATCATTTCTCTATTAGATTACAATTATACAGTTTAGTCTAACATGTTTTAACCCTGTCTTTACGTGGACCAGTTATACTGACTGATGACGTAACGCTAATCTTATTTTATTAGAGACCTAAATCATCTTATCTTTTGTCAGAAGTGATTTAGAATTATACGGCTTAGTTTAAAGGTTTTGTTCAATACGAGTCTTGTTCATCGTGACCTTTAAAGATAACCAAAGATAATAAGTACACATTACAAATTATTTCGTTTCTCGGCTGAACCCGAAATGACTTTTTAATTATTTTGCTAGCCAAGTGATAAATGTATTTATGGAGTAAAACCACAGAATTGAATGTGATATTTTGTTTCAGCCGAAAGTCGAGAGGATAAATTTGATAAATTCGTGAACCTATCCTTTCTCTACCTCCAAGTATAAATCTATTAAACAAAGTTATCAGATGAAAGCAGTCAGTAAGTTATCAGGCAATATTTCAAAAAAAAAAAGAAGTAAATTTGAATTCACAGTAAAGTAATAACTGAGCAAAAAGATGAGGAAATTAAAATGAAACTAACAGGTTACCGAAGTTACATTTCGTAACTAGCTGTCTATACGTTAAGGGATATCTCTACCATTTGAAATACCTGTCCTGGCACTTTTTTTTCTGATTTTTGTTCTAAATTTACTTCCGGGTGGCTAGGTAACTAAACTGTTGATATATATATATACACATTACGTCATATACTCTCAAACAATAAACTCAAACGATTGGTTTTTGTTAATGATCATTGCACCGATAACTTCATGGCCAAAACTGTGGAAATCCCGTCGTTAAGAAGTCAAGCAAGCGATCATTTCAATATAGCTGGACCACCCCCACACACCTCGCCAACCTGTACCTAAATATTAGATAGTTTATGTACCCACCAATACTTGAAAGTTAACCAAAACGTATATTATTCCACGAACTCAGTGAAACATTTTTTTCATGATCCTTTTGAAGTTTTTATTCCGGCCTCGTTATTAAAAATGTCCTTACCCGGGATTTCCCTAGAGATAATAAAATCTTCCCGTGATTATTAGATAGCCATCTGCAGCATTCAGTCTCGGAAATAAAAGTTGTATTTAAACACAGTTGAATTTCGGTAAACTTTTCACAGGTTACCTAGAACTTAACGAAATAGATTAACAGTTTTATAATAAACATATTTATAATTTCACATTTCTATAAGTTAAGTCTATAAGACATTTTTTTAACCTTCTCTATGCGTTGAGCAGGAAAATCGTACTTTTATTTCTTGAATCTTTTACTAACGTTGTATTAGTGCCTACCGATCTTGTACATGATGATAAAATACGTGTACGGTATTAAACCTAAAAATATGACTACTTTCTCAATGAATTTGAATCTAGCATTATTGTTTCTAACATTGTATGTTCTTTGACTCTAACAATAATACT
Organism: Limulus polyphemus; assembly: GCF_000517525.1. Lineage (NCBI taxonomy): Eukaryota > Metazoa > Arthropoda > Merostomata > Xiphosura > Limulidae > Limulus > Limulus polyphemus. Next base: position 463,641 of record NW_013666076.1, on the reverse strand, counting down.
ACTTTTGTAGATTTTCCACACCTAACAATTGTAGATTTCCTAAACCTAACAATATAGCTAATTCGTTATTTTATTTTAACGATTATGTTTGTTTGTTTTTAATTATGCACAAAGCTACACAAGGGCTATCTGTGCTCTGCCCACCACAGGTATCGAAACC
>NW_013666076.1:440713-463144 GCF_000517525.1 Limulus polyphemus | reverse complement strand
CCCGGATTCTAGCGTTGTAAGTCCGCAGACATATCGCTGTGCCACTGGGGGCTTAACGATTATGCTTTACGCGTTTTAAACCTAATAAAAACTTTATGGATGCTGTACCTCTTGATATACCTTTCGTAAAAATCAAGTATTAAAAACACGAAAAATAGACAACTTCAAATATTAGTAATACTTTCTAATATAGACAAGAATATATGAATTTAGTATAGAAAATATTAATTAGCTCTATTGTAAAATTAACTAAATACTAGTGCTGTGGTGATTTTGTGAAGCAAATCGTAAGGTTGTCAAAATCTACACTAATATGACTATTTACTAAGAAATAGAGACAGGCGTGGCCTCGTGGTTACTACGAGAGATACGATTCGGAAAACTCAAGGTTCTAACCTCGATTCCGCTGAACACGCTCTGCACTTTCAGCTGTAGGCGCGTTATAAGCATAACAATTAGTCCCCTTATTTGTTTCAAAAACCATACAAAGCTCTCGTGTATAAGTGGATACTGTTTAATGGCTACCCTTTCTTTAGTGAGTATAGTTCAAAATTAGGGTTTTCTTACCTGGTCATTTAGCTCACCTGCGCATGAAGTGCTGTTCAGGTTGAAATAACACTATCAATAAGAATTATACTTGCAAATAACAGTTACTCCTATTAACTGTAATCTAATAATAAAAATATCCGTAATTGATGATTAAAACACAATTTTATTTATTCCTTTAAGACAACTAGAATATCCCAACAAAAACAACAAAGGTTTGAATTTAACATTTAATATAGCAATTCTAAACTCACTGGAGCAGTATCATTACACGAATAACTAAAAACTCAATATTTTGAGTATCAGTTCTAAAGTTACTAGAACTGTAACATCAGAGAAAAATTAAAGTAAGTTGAAACTCAGTGTTATATATACATGTCTACGTTCACTAGAACTTCACATTATTAAATGTCAAAATTTTATGTATATATATATATACCGTTTAACATTTGCTGCTAGGTGTCACTACTTCTTAAAGCAAACAGATACTGAATATTTCTTTGTTGTTGTTTTTTCACACCTGTCAGGTTTTGCCTTAGTTTTAAGCGCTGGTTAAGGGGTTTTTCATTCCTGGTCACATACCACTTATAGCTATCATCTGTGACAGTTACAGACCATTCTAATAAAGGAGTTTTTGTCAAATGGTACACACTCTGTGCTACAAGTGTTGTTTTTTTGCATTGCTTTTACTTTTTATGCTTCAGTACTTGTATTTTGCACCATTATGGTCCAACCATATTTCAGTGTGGAGGAATTGTAAAGTAATATAGCTAGAACGATAACAATTCAAAAATAAAGGAAGTTGCTTAAATAAATAACGTAATAATATAAATAATAATACGTTTTAAAATCACTAAATATTGTACAATATTAGATTGACTTATGAACACTCAATGAGTTTACCTGTAATGACAGCCTTCATTCCGAATCTTATATTGTTACGAATACAGATCGATGTACTTGCAATATTTGTAACAGAAAAGGGGAGTGTAATAGTGCTACAAGCTACAGTGTCTTAATGACATGTTGCTGTTGGCTTACGTGTGAGCCAAAATATTGTTTTCCATGCTTCAAAGCGACAAAGAATCGTTTGAAATGTAAAAAAAAAGAACAAGAAAGATAAACTCAGACAAGACTACTTCTTGACCGTATAAGTTCTGTAGTGACCTTCAAACTGCATGTATTGGTCCAAATTGTATGCAGTATAATCAATGAGGCTGGTTTGATGTTGTGGAAAACCAATATTAGGATCCCTTTGATAGCATCACAGCAAAACTGTTGAAATTGGACTCAAGACCACCTGGCTTGGACTAAGCAAGATTGGACGCCAGTGTTATTCTAGATGATTTCAGGTCTTATCTTTAGTTTACAAACCACTGTGTCAGAGCGTGAAGACTATCTTGGGACCCTATTACATGCTAAAAAAGCTGAATACAGCTGTTCGATTTGTGGGTCCATTTTGGTCTGGGTTGACATCAGTTTCAATAACAAGATTGATCCCTCCCCCTTGTGTCCCATGATAAATCTTCTATAGCTGTGCAGAACAGGGATGAGTTATAGATATTTACATGACGCTGTACGCTGGCGCCAGAGGTGATATGTTTGTTCTTTTGGATGACAATGTTGCTCACACCATACTCTGTTCGTGGATGAGTTCCCTCGGGAATACTACTGTCCATATGGAGTGGCTCACTCGAGCCCCAAATAAGAATCTAATTGAGTATATATTGTAGTCCCACTCTTGCGGTGTTTCGGCCCATCCCGTTCAGGAGAATCCCCCGGTGGGACAGCACTAAGTTTTCGGATTTACAACGCTAAAATCAGGGCTTCGATTCCCCTCGGTGTACATAGCAGATAGCCCGATGCTGCTTTGCTATAAAACACACACACACACATTCAGGAGACATTAACTATTTATAAGATTCATTCTCATTATTTGGTTTTCCTGGTCAATTTATAAAGCTAACCTTATAATTGAAATATTCCATTTTGAGGGAAGCCCTCTTCCATCTTGTTGGAAGAAGTTAGTAAAGCCTGTGTTTGGGAACATATAAGTGCAACGAAATATGTAGGTTTCAGCTGGTTGCTATTTTTACTACTTCTGAACTTACTAGAAATTCACAGTTGCCTAAATAGATAACGCAATAACATAAATAATAATACTTTTTAAAATCACCAGTACTGTACAATATTAGATTGACTTACGAACACTCAATAATTTTACCTGTCATGACAGCGTTCATTCCGAATCTTATATTGTTATGAATACAGATAAATTTTCTTGCAATATTTATAACAGAAAATAGGAATGCAAGAGTGAGGCTATCCATCCGTTTTGAAATAAAAATAAGACAAAAATGTTTCTATCTTACAGTTTTATGATTTTACACACATTTATTTGCAAACAAGATCTCGCGCAAAGCTACACAAGGGCTACCTGCGCATGTCCACCCTTAATAGTGAACTGATAGATTTAGAGGGTAGGCTGCCAGTTAACAGCACCCACTGAAAACTCTTAGGCTACTCTTACCTGACCGAAAGTGTGGAATTTGTTTGCGCCAACAGGATGTGAATCATGAATTATCGGATTAATAACTCGGCCACTCTACTTGACAGGCCACACCCACTCCCTTTAATGAACTACTGTACGGTGCTTTCGAGAAGCAATAAATTAAAAATATCACGACATGTTACTCTAGTTAAACGTTAATATAATTATTTCCACTTGAAGATATAAATTTCACACTATATCAGTTACATGTACAGAAGAAAAATTATATTTGTGAGTATAAGTTCAGGTATGAGCAGTATGAAATTTTATTCACACTTTTAACAATTTTTTTTGTACTGAAGGTGTATATTGAAAGTTCTTTAAATTTTCTAGAGTCCTTTATGTGAGTTTTACCCACATACACACACACACACACACATACATTTTGGATACTTTTGCAATGTATTCCTTTTACAAAAAGTCTAATAAACTTCGACGTCGCTTAAATGTCCTTAATGCTGGTAGATCGAACAAAGCTCAACTGGAATATATACAAGGTGGCCCAAAATAAATGTACTCACTTTTCGAATGCTTATATGACTATAGGAAATGAACTCACAAGTCGGCAAAACGCCTTTATTAATATTTCATACAACAAATTAACTGTACATGCACTGTTGCATCATTTAAGATGCTCAAACTGGGTTCCACCAGCATTCAAACAGTCATTGCCATATACGACGGAGTGTCTGACTGTTACACAATTTACATCTCTGATTCGATGGAAAGAATTTGTGATCTGTTGCTTTAAATCGTCAATAGTTTTGGGTTTATTTTTTAGACATCCTTCAATATTATCTGAAATACAAATAAAACTTTTAGAATCGATATACTGAAGTTGCATAACTTAAAGGATAAGTACACTTTTACACTTTTTGGGCCACCCTGTACATATAACACTGTTGTTTATTTCTTCACTATTTCTTATAGTTGAAATTATCATTAGGCCTTATTTTTTTATTGAGTGTTCTAAAACCTTAAAAAAGTTATTCAACGTTTTGTTCAAGGCGACCAATACGAGTGATATACAAGTCGATGTACTGAACATCAGGTCATTTGGATAACGAGGAGCGTTAAGTGATTAGATGTTGCTGCAAAAAAAAAGATAAAAATTTCAAGGGGTTCAAAAACTGAACAACAACCTAGAACGTGCATAACGAACATTAAACTTTATCGATTTGTTTTACACACGTTGGGAGTCACTTAACACTCTTAAGGACTTTGCTTAACTATCAACAGAGGGAATTACTTACAGTAGAACTTAAGAAAAATGTACACTACTTATTATTTATCATTAATAACAACTTTTGAGTAAAAGTATAGAACAGGGTATGTCAACCACACTATTACTGCGATATCCAATGCCGACGAGGCCTTTCACCTAATACCAGGTCTCTTCAGGCTGGCAGACACAGTAGTGCTTGAGACTGTTTATATTAGCAAATTGCTTGACAACAACTGTTACAGTGTGAAATCCAATTTTGTAGACAGACGACTTAAAAATTTCCCTGTTATTTCGTACGTTACCAAAAACGGTTTTGAATACTTCAAGTTTTATTGCACTGTTTTTTTACGACGGTAAGTTATAGATTTGCGCACTTTCTTCAAACATTTCAAACTGCCATACGGCTCGTGAATATCAACTTTTTGATTTTTTTTACGCGGTTACAAATTTTATAATTGAGCCTTAAATGTATGATAATCGTAGCACGTATTGAAAATTAGTCTGATAATAACATGAACTAAGTAGAAATTTCTTAGCTATAAGTAGTTTGTTGGTTTTATTTAAGTATGTAATAAGCATTGTATGTCAATAGTGGTTTTCAATGAATTGTTAACAATAATTTTACCTGGATGTGTGTTTGTAAAACAGATTTCTTCACATGCCTCTTATTCACAGTAGAGTATTTAAATTTTTTTAACACCAACTTTCTCATATTACGATCTTTAAGTCTATAATGTGCATGTCGGATTTTACTGTCTTCCAGTGAATTTAAGTTTCTAGCACTCAACTTAAAAATACCATTTTGTATAATCGTTTTAAGCGTATTTTAACATAACGTAAGCTTTTGATACCAATATTTCTCTCACCATGCTCATTTTACATGTTGAAACAAGTGCTATAAATGTTAAGAGTAGTTTTGTAAAGTTCAATAATTCTTTATATATGAGTCTTGCTTCAAAAACGTGGTGCTACAATCACTTGACAAAGCAGTTTATCAAAACTACAAATTTATAGGTCTGATAATTCTTAATCTTATTAAAATATCCATCAGTATAGAATGAAAAACAGCGATAACAAATGCATTGAACGGTGTAAGTGATAATAAAAAAAAAGACTTGTTTGAATTAGTGATTTTTTCCGATTTTCTTATATTACAATCACTCCTCCATACCTTCATTATGTGCCTAGTGAAGTAAACAAAATTTCAAAGCACAGTTTCCTTAAAATAATGCCTAACTTGAACAAAATTAAACTAAACAATAAAAGAACACGATTTTTTTCGTCGTTAATAAATATGTTAAATTCTAGTTTCGAGAATGTTTTGTTAATTATACCCCCACCCAATCCTCATTCAAAAAATAATTGACATTTTCAGAGCCGAAGATGTGATGGTTTCTTGTGTTATTTGGAGCACATATACACAGTGGGTCAAAAATACACGTAAAAACCTTGAGGCTTTTTCGGGGAAACACCCTGGCGGCTCGCTAGGTAATTACAAATTTTCGTGACCACAGGTTCCGACTTGAGATAGTTAGTCCTCATTTCTTGCAGCTGCTCACGTCTAAACAAGACAGTAGACGTTTTTATGGTCCTTATCGTATCACAAAATGAAGGGGTTCAAGAAACAACAATATGCTTAAGTTTGCAATTCTAATGAACTTGATGCCCTTTTCGCAGTATTGCTATTTATTGTCTTAACTTTTGTGAAATTTCAATTATGAAGATACAAATCAAAAATAATTTGATTGGTTTTAAATAGTTTCTACGAAAATATTTAATTTTTTGTTACAGTTGTGATGAAAACTGTGAAAACTGAAAGCCATTGTAAAGAATGACAAAATAAATCCTCATTAAAGAAATATTTACTTAAAGCCATTGTAAAGAATGACAAAATAAATCCTCATTAAAGAAATTTTTACTTAAAGCCATTGTAAAGAATGACAAAATAAATCCTCATTAAAGAAATATTTACTTAAAGCCACTGTAAAGAATGACAAAATAAATCCTCATTAAAGAAATATTTACTTAAAGCCATTGTAAAGAAAGACAAAATAAGTTCCCTTTACAGAAACATTTATTTAAAGCCATTGTAAAGAATGACAAAATAAATCCTCATTAAAGAAATATTTACTTAAAGCCATTGTAAAGAATGACAAAATAAATCCTCATTAAAGAAATATTTACTTAAAGCCATTGTAAAGAATGACAAAATAAATTCCCTTTACAGAAACATTTACTTAAAGCCACTGTAAAAAGTGACAAAGCAAGTTAGTTGCCTTGTCGGAAAACTTACTTCAGTGATTTCTCGACAAAATACTTTATTCGTATTTTGAAGCAATTAAATTTTGAAATGGGATCCACGTTAACTAATACAAATAAGAAACGGTGTTTTGAAATCGTAACATGTTCTAGATGTTTATAATAAGTGTACGAGATTATTATTTGTTTCAGAAATTTTGTGCAAAATTACACACACACATACACACTCCTTAATTTTGAACTGAGAGACTATTAGAAAGACAACTGATCAATAACACTTACCGCCAGTTCTTGAGCTGCTCTTGTCTGATAGTATGTATGTATGTTTGTAATTAAGCACAAAACTACATAATGGGCTATCTGTGCTCGGCCCACCACGGATATCGAAACCCGGATTCTAGTGTTCTAAGTCCGCAGACATACCACTGTGCCACTGGGGGGGCCCTTGTCTGATAGAATATTGGGATTTGGCCGTCATTCTTATAGCGCAATCACGACCCCAAAGTGCGGAGTGTGTTTTTGCGAAAGCATAACGTAAATTATGAATCTCTGTATTCACAGTCCAGGTGCCATAATTACTAGGCCACGCTCAGCCTTGTACGAGGAGACTTCTAAGAAAGGGAAGTACAAAGTTGGCGAAATTATTTTATAGACACTATATAATTATTTTATAGGCATTATATAATTATTTTTTATACACTATATAATTATTTTATAGACACTATATAATTATTTTATAGGCATTATATAATTATTTTTTATACACTATATAATTATTTTATAGACACTATATAATTATTTTATAGACATTTTATAAATATTTTATGGGCATTATATAATTATTTTCTAGACACTATATAATTATTTTATAGACACTGTATAACTATTTTATAGACACTGCCATGAGTAAACAGCTTAAATCTACCATATAGCTATTAACGTACAAATTCACAGTTTAGTAAAAGTTCTTAACCAATGTCCTGTACTAACACATTTTATCAAATGCAGCACGAACTTTCACAAGGGCAACACACCATAAATTCCGTGTAATATTAAAAAAAACACACACCATACTATCAACTTAAACATGTAGGGACTGCAAGAAAAAGTAATAAAAGGTGCTATACCACTTCCAGGAACCATGGCAATATTCTGTAACCTGTATGGACCACATAAACGTAACCTGTATGGACCACATAAACGAATGATCACATGAAATTTAGGTCCTTTATGAATTGGGATTTTCCCTTAGTCTAACATCTTGTTTAACAAAGCAATACAGAGAATGCAAGATAGAGAAGACAATCAACAGTTTGATATTTTATTTCATCTATCTCTTGTAAGCCAACTGTATTCAAATATTTGTGTAACAACAGTTTGATATTTTATTTCATCTATCTCTTGTAAACCAACTGTATTCAAATATTTGTGTAACAACAGTTTGATATTTTATTTCATCTATCTCTTGTAAACCAACTGTATTCAAATATTTGTGTAACAACAGTTTGATATTTTATTTCATCTATCTCTTGTAAACCAACTGTATTCAAATATTTGTGTAACAACAGTTTGATGGTTTATTTTATCTATTCATTGTGCACCAATCTTATAACGTTACTTGGGTAGTATGAAAGTCGTTTTTGTAGTTTTATTTCGTCTTTTCTAATAGTCTAGTCTGTAATAACGTGTTCATATTATTTTATTCCTTCGTCACTAATAAAAAAATATATTGGCAATCAAGAAAACCCTACACAGTATAACAAATTTTAAAAAATCTATGTCTTTATCTATTTGGTTTTTTAGAAGCAGAAGCTCACCGTCTCACAAGTTTTTATAGAACCCCATAAATTGGATATTGATCACTTCCTAAAAATGTCTTTTGGACAATATTACTGTGATTTTTAAATTCTTTTTAGGAAGATATCTCGATGGCGTTTAGAAAAAAAAAAAGGATACTTCCTCAATTTGTGTGTGCGTTTGTTATTAGACGCAAAGATTTGCGTTGAGTTATCTGCGCTGTGCCCATCAGAAGGATTGACCCTCGAATCATGGTGTTATAAGCACTCATACTCACCGCTAAGCCACCGGAAGGCTAGAAAGTTTGATTTGTTCTCGTATCTCATACACTCTGGTAGACTCTGTTTAGTTCCACCAAATATCATTATTACCTTCTTGTTCCTTATAAAAGTTAAAAATGTAAATGTACCACTACAAAAAGAGAAAGGGTATTCATACACTCATTTATTCAATGAGATCACATTTTGACATCATTATGCGAGTCCTTTTCGATCTTTTTTTTGTAGTTGAAGTTTTGAAACAGCCCAGTTAATGGTCTGTTCTGAAGAAATCGATCAACATTTTAAAAACTTTTATTGAAATCAATATCAGCGAATGAAGCCTTCCCCTATATTTGAAAAACTTATATAGAATTTGGTATAAACAACATAAAAAATGTAAATGAATTTCTATTCTAGTACAAACTTTCAGTATGTTGTTCTTGCAGGATCTGCCCTGAACATTTGATGAACTGTGAATTATTTTAGTGTATAATTACTAGAACTTTTTTACACATTCATAGTTCGATCTTTTATATTTTCCAATTAATCATTCACAATAGAAGAACCTCTGTAATGATTTATTCAATTTCCTTAGATTCTATCAAGGAGTATGACTGTATGTAATAGGGAGTGTGAAAATGATCTTTTAATTTCATGAAAGCAGTTATTGTTTTTTTATCAATTATATCATAAGCTTACAAATCCCATAGTCATGAAAAAAATTAGCACATTACCAGGGTTTTAATAACAACTAAAACTTTTATTATAGATCGTTAAGATATACAAACACTGTTGACATTATTTATTTTCATTACAGGTTCGTCTTCTAAGATGGACATTAGAACACCTGAATCTTTGAACGTGTATTTTTTACCAGATATCAGAGAACTCTCTGGTAATAACTTTGTAACGTCAGCAACTTTACGTGTTTACAGAACTCGGGGATCCGGTTCTCTCTTTCCAGCGAACTTTACAAGCTATCCACGACACGAGAGCGTGGATTCCACAAAAATCAACCAAAGTCAACCAGTGGTGTCTGTGTATAGACTGGTGAATACTTCTGTGGGGGACAAATCCCAGACACGGATTCTAGTCACTTCTCGCATGTTGGAACTACAGGGTTCAGAGGGCTGGGAAACATTTGATGTTTCCAGCACGGTGGAAAGCTGGTTAACCAACTCCGAGTCGAAACTCGGACTTCAGATTGTATGTAGTAACTGTGACTTTGTGTTTACATCAGTTAACAATTCCCTAGAAGCCAGTTCCTTCAACCAACAAAGTAGTGTGGTACTTCATCAGACTGTTCTTGAAATCCAACTCTCAGAAAGATCGGGTCGCTCACGGCGGAATGTCCGCCACACCCACAAATATCCCATGGACTGTACTCATGGTGAAAAGACTAAAAAATGCTGCCGGTACAAAATGAAAGTATCCTTCCAAAGTATCCCTCTCAAAGGGACCGGCTGGGAATATGTCATTGAACCCAAAGAGTTTGATGCCTTTGTGTGCAAAGGAAAGTGCAATAAAAGGTACAGGAATTTTCTCAACAAGCATGCCTTGATCCAGAACTGGATGCGGAGGATCATGAAAAACAAGATCCCGCGACTTTGTTGTACTTCCAAGAAAAGAGAACCTCTTATGGTCAAAGTGATTGACAGTCATAGCCAACGGCGTGAAGGAAAACTTGACGACATGATCGTCACAGAGTGTGGATGTGGCTAGAGATCATCTTCCTGTCCATTTCTGATCTTTAGTTGCTGTTTTGTCGGTCAGATGAATCAAACACTCAATATTTGCTACGCCATTTTACATCACATCACGCTCGTAACCAGTCAACATTTGTCCCGTTAACAGTATATTTTAGCTGTTCATTAAAGTGGTATATAAAAAAGGTTGACCAATAGACCACTGTTATTCATCCAGGTATCTTTCCTGAATAATGGCAATGGCGTTGCCACACGAGAAGTTTGGTTTGTCTCTCGAATTTCAGGAAAACCGCACTGTGATATTGAAGCGCCAGGAAGCATATGAATTATGAGCTTCTGAGTTGACAATACCTCTAACAAAAGGAGTTCAGAACTTGAAAGACTCCACCACCCTAAGTAACTTCACCTAAAGTAAACGTTGTGCCTTGTGAAATATCCATGTAAAGTAATACTCATATATTTAATTATAACTTTATTTTAACAACCTGAACTAAATATATCTTTTTTTAGTGTTAGTATGTTGTATATAAAACGTCTCGTAGACAAGGTTTTTAAATAAAATGTTTACAAATATTGATTTTTTTTCCTTGAAATTCAGTGAAACATAAATAAAATTCTTAAAATGATACATAAACTGTTAAAAAGAACAATTACAACAATTAATATCTCGAAACTTAAGGAAAACTACAATAAATACAAAGAATCAGTGAAAATTAGAGACATAATGTTGGAATGAGTATGTTATAAAAGCTGTTGACATAATGTTGGAATGAGTATGTTATAAAAGCTGTTGACATAATGTTGGAATGAGTATGTTATAAAAGCTGTTGACATAATGTTGGAATGAGTATGTTATAAAAGCTGTTGACATAATGTTGGAATGAGTATGTTATAAAAGCTGTTGACATAATGTTGGAATGAGTATGTTATAAAAGCTGTTGACATAATGTTGGAATGAGTATGTTATAAAAGCTGTTGACATAATGTTGGAATGAATATGTTATAAAAGCTGTTGACATAATGTTGGAATGAGTATGTTATAAAAGCTGTTGACATAATGAAATATTTCTCGGTTGAACATGTATCGCTTAGCTATGTAATCCCTACATTTTAAATAATTCATTTTACTTCATCGTTATCTCTTTGTAATTATAAAACATGAACTAAAACTTCTTGATTAGCCCAATGAACATATCTTATCAGAGGCATAGCTAGATCCTTAAAGGATTCGGGGCTTGAGCCCATAGGCGCGGGAATTTTCGGAGTTTCAGTATGATATCGATCATGGTTTTCTGTTCTAATTCTTCAAGACACGAACTGAGGATTCGAGGCACGTGCCCTGTGTGCCAATGCCTAACGACGCCTCTGTATCTTATATATATATCGTCAATGTTTGAAAATACTAAGAAAATGATCAAGTGACCAGAGGTAACCATGACAACCTTCCATGATAGCATGTTGTGCGCTCGGATGTTAAAGAATTTATATATATTAATGCTCGTTTGTTTTGGCGGCTAGTCTACTCTTGAGCTACTCTAATCGAATAGTGGGATTTAACCGTCGCTGTCATGGCGCATCCAAATCTTAAAAGTACGAGGTGCTAATATGCAACAATGGGATACTAACTATGGGTCCTCAGATTTCAGCTCGGAAACACTAGCGTTCTAGGTCTCGCCCGACCCGCATATATATATTGTTGAAATTAAACATTTGTTAGGATGATAAGACACTAATATAAGCCTATTAAGTCCAACAAACTGTATAAAAATGAAGTTAAATTTGACTAAAAGAACGAGGATACAGGAGTTTATATGATTAATTAATGTCGAGATTTTACAATTCCTATCACAAGAGACTTATAGAGTAGGTTAGAACAGAAAATAACAACCGAAACACATCATTACTGATTGTATACATAACACTATTTGAAAATTTAATAGTACAGAAGTTGGGTATATTACAATAGAACGATTTTTGAACCTCATTACAGTCCATGTCGTTATGTGCGGTCATGTTCTATCTGATGAACATACATTTTGATAATAGCCCTGCAGCATAGTTTCCATTGTAAAAGCCTCCGTCGTAAGGTTGTCATGTCCATAGCACACCACTCCGCCCTACAAGGTTTCCATAATCTATCTAGTATACGAGGACGACTGTTTCCCAGCACCCGTTCTAACAGTCCAATCGTATAAAAATCCATAGGCGCTGCGTTTGACGACTTAACCGGTATGTCTTTGTAAAGAATAGCATGAATACCCATTTAATTCTCAGCTGCTTGAGGTATGAGACGGCTGAACGAATATTTTGTTGAACCAACGTATGTACATGTGACTAGGGTCACTTTCCAGTACAGAGATCCTTCGATCTGTTTTGATTATTTTGTATATTGTTGTTTGGGGCGGCTTTTTTGCACTAACCTGTGCGTTCATGGATTTTTACCTGTTACAGACGCTGCACTTTTTTTACCTTGGCTTTGGGAACGATTTGTTGCAAGTCTCTTTCGGGATAGTCCAGGGGCCTCAAATTCAGCAATATTCCTTTGTTTTCCAAGGTCATTAAGTTCGAAGGAGAACCCCGTCTTGAAATTTTTAAATCCCCGATCTCAATACATATTTATAGTCTGAATGCATGAAAATGTTGCATCGGAAAAGGCTGTTAAATACCCTTTCAAAAAGCAATAAATTTTCGATAGCATCAAACTACGTACGAAACACCAAACAATGTAAAAATGTAGTTCTGATACATTCCGTTCCACCGCGACTTTTTATCGACTGTGGTTGCCACATGATTTGCTTTTTTTCGTATTCAAGATCGTTTTAATTTGACGACTTAACACAGTATTGGTTGAATTGAACTCTCCATTAAGTGAGTTCCGTGGGTTCGGGAATAATTTAAATAATGAAAGTATCACTAACAGATACTCGAATACAATTTAATTGATCTGCGTTTTGTGCAGAAGAGTTTTATTGATGTCATCTAATGAATGCTTACAGGTGTCATTATATTTGGCATTAATTAACAGTTGCGATCTTATATTTTACTGTTTGTAGCTAAGTAAAAAAATAATGTTTAGTACAAGCAACGCAGTGAGCTTAAGAATGTTGATCACTCATTTTCTATTAGTTAAACAGCTAATACCATTCAATGAAAAACAACACTCAGTTGACGACGTGTTAAAGTTAAAATTTTACTACACAGTCCAGAAATAACTGTTTTCTATTTAATTTATTGACTTTTAAAAATAATTTATTGATACTGGTTTCGAAGGTTTTGCTGTGAGATATATAGTTCTCAATATATAAAAACAGTTATTCAAATTCATAAAAAAAAATCTTAAAAGTACTAGATAGGTGTAAAAAATGAAAGAAAATGCCCATTTTTCTCTGATAATATGCATTTCACATACGCTACATACATAAATAGCACTAATTTGTTCATTATGTATTATTTAAAAATGCATCTCCAAAACACTGCATGAAAGTTTTGGAATAAATTATGTTTTCATTGCATTTTATGATACAAAGACATTTATGAAACTAAACTTTCATATTTTATTTTCAGAGCGCTTTTAGTGAGAGTTTGATTAACTGTATTAATGTCATTGTTTTTATGTTACTTTTCGGAATATATTTCCTGAATATACACATGTACAACACAGGGATCTTTTTTTTTAAAGAAAAATAACTATGATTAAAGACACGTATATTATGTTAATATTATAAATTATCTTGTAATTCATTTTTACATTACTTAAAATAGCTTCTGAATATATAACAGAACCGGTTTACAAGTGAATAAATCCCTACGTCGAGTTTTTTCTTGCAAAAGATGATTAACCATTAATCATACTGACAACAAAGTGCTGTAACAATGTTTGAAATATGATAATTAGTTACACTGTTACAGGTTGGAAGATTAACACATTCTGTCCAACTCCCCTCTTCCCGGACACTATCAAATTCAATGTTGCATTAGCTATCTTTTTCTCATTTTTTAAAATTCTACATATGAGGCAATAAACATTATTCTACATCTTTGTGGGTGAAAGTATGCATAATTATCTTTCAAATCATGAAGTTCAGCGTTACACAAAAAGCAAAGAGGAGAACACACACAAGTTCTGATTGAAAACGTGCCCAGTGTGATGCAAGTTTAAATACTCAGTCATCAGACTGATGACAGGCTCTTGAAGAAAGCGACCTCACATGGCTGCAACCCTAGTAAAGAATAATAAAATTACGCTGCCTTAGTCCATTTCCAAACAGTCCTTCTGTTTTTAGGTTTATCATCTCTACTTGCTGATTTTCTTTTTAACTCAGCAAATCTTCGTGACTCAAATCAATTTATACAACAACACTGGCGCCTTGTCGTCTGGCCCCAAGTGGGCAGTAACGAGAATGTTTGACTAAAAAAACTAAAAACACAAATTGGTGACAAAATATTGTTTCAACAGTCTCTTACACTTAGAACGACATGTTAACTATGATATATAGTATGGTCAGACAAGCATACTTATATAAACAAATTCATATATCAATAGAATTATAAAGAAATTATACTTATTGTGCTGTGTTCAGTTTTTAATATATCAACATTAATTTCAATCCAGATTGGGCTTACTTTATGTTGCTAAAAGATAAAATTGTTATAAAAGAAACGAATAAACAATTATTTTCTCAACGTTCTAAATAACTTTATTATTAATATTACATAGTTGAAGGAACTATATTGCTCACTGTTTCTTCCCCTTCACAGAAGATTTTTGATGACATAAGTTTTTTCGCTGTGGAGGCGGGTTATACTTTTTATCAAGGTGTAACTATGGTCATTTTCAAAATAAGAATGCACACTAAATGTAAATAATATGATGCTTCCTTGTAGATATCAGACTTCTGAAATTTCGCAATATCTCTCAAACTACTCTCAAGAACTAAATAACTTAAACGACGGCTAAAATAAAACAAAAACACAGTTGTGATTTGGATTTTCTTTTAAAAATTAATTCTGAAAATGAATGAACATGTGAAGGAAGGAGAAGCGACGGATTGGTGGGCGACAGGTCTTGTTACATATTTCCTTGTAAAGGCACTTCAAATGAAAGTGTAATTATAGTAGTGAAAAATATATGAAACTTAACTTGTCTTTTAAAAAAGGAGAAATATTGTACCGTTGTTCCAAAAATATGCCACCACATTCCAGGCGGAACATTCTACAGGATGCTAAAATAAAAATTAAGGTAGGCTTAAGCATAAAGAGGTGGCACAAATAAAAAGATATCACGCTCTAAAGAACGAAATTAAATGTCCACTAAAATTTACTAATCACTTAACTGCAAATCTATAAATGCTTTTAAGGATAAAATCCAAAATTCCAGTTAAGAAATCTAATTATTACTATTGGTACTTCATTAATAATTTCTATATTATTGTTGTAAGCTATATTTATAATAATTTAATTTGGTTGTTTGCTAGAGGACGGTCGACGTAATATCTAAATTTTTCTTGCAAGTTAGAATCTAGAATATTCATGTAAAGAAAGGGTACAATATAAATAAAAGTGCTAGTAATGAAAGTTATCGCGTCTATTCAGTTACTCAGTGAATTAGTTAGCGTGTTTGTTATCGCTCGATTAGCGAGGGATTTCTGTTGAAAAGTGTCGGAAATTGTCACCAGAGTTGAAGAAAGAAGATTGATTGATGTAAACAGCAAAGGTACATAAAGTTCCAGCAAGAGAAAAGTTGGATGTCACCATTACTGTAGGAATTTTCTCTACGTTTCATGATGTGTGGCAATCGACATCAAGGAAGTGCACATATCGGGAACTGATTTCATGTTGCAAAATTAGGCTAGCTTCACAGTCTATTACCACTAACTCCCTGCTTATTACATGGCAATTACTATATCAGATGTTGACCTTCAAATGGCAATGGTGAGGTCAGTTACTATTTCACCAGGAAGTGAAATATTCATATCAGGATTTATTAGGAATAAATTTACATCTACTTACTAGGACATGATATAGCAAAACACTCCAGCATGTCCTGAATAGTTAATGATTAAAAGAACTCTTGCGAATAAATATCACATCATTAAGATCATGAATACAACAAACTATAACATTTTAGTTAAGTCTGGATGGAACATTGCAGAATGTAATACTGTACGCACAGTAATTCCACATCAAACAACATAGTCATGTACTGGGACACATAGTCAGCAGAGAAGAAGTACCTACAAACCGATCTAAGCCTGGATCTGTTCAAAATTGACCAACACCAAAGAGTGTGTATGAAGTAAGAGGATTCCTAGGACTATGCTCTTATTATAATTGTTTTGTAAAATAATTTGTGGCATAGTTTGCATGTTACAAAAATTGCTTGAAAAACAAAATAGATTTTATTAGACTGTTGATTGTGAACAAGCATTCAATAAACTGAAGAAAGAGTTAAGCGTTGCTTTTTTATTAGCATACCCAACGTTTGAAGGTACACTCATTTTAGATACAGATATTAGTGATTTTGCACTTTGAGCAGTATTATCACAATTATAGCATGGAAAAGAACACGTAATTGCTTACTACAACAAGGCAATGAATGCAGTAGAAAGGAGGCATGGTACAACTCGAGAAGAGCTACCTAGTATTATTCGAGCCCTAAGTCATTTCCATCATTACCTATATGGACAAAGGTTTATTCTCCAGACAGATCATACAGCACTGAAGTGGCTAGTAAATTTTCGTAGTGCAAAAGGCCAGGCAGCAAGGTAGCTTCAGAAATTTCAGGAGTATAACTTTAACATCGTGCATCAACACAGATGGAATTATGAAAATGCTTATGTATTATCCTGAAAACTGTGTTAATAAAGAATGTGAACTGTGAAAAGAAGGAAACACGAGATAATAAAGACAACCAACCTAAAGTATAACAGAGTATAATTCAAGATGTGACATCCACAAGTGATGATGAAGTACTCATACGATCCAATGCCCAACTTAAAGATGCTCAGGCAGAAGAGGTGAGTTTGAATCCAAGTATTCAGTGGATCACTTGAGAGAGTCACTGTTGATGTGGCTGGTCTTCTATCACAGTGTAATTGTGGGGAAAGTACAGCATGGTTGTGGTGAACTATTTCATCAAATGGTCAGACACAAACACTTCTTCAAACCACGAAACAGAATCTCTAGCAAGGAAACTCGTCAATTAATTCGTTTCAGGATCAGGGGTGGATCTTTGGGTCATCCTTGTTTGGAAAATGTGTCAGATCCTTGACATCAAAGAGACTAGGACAACAACTCTTCATTCTTCTGATGGCATGGTGGAGAGGTATAACCATACTTTTAAAGAAATTAGCCACTTATGTGGAAGAACATCAGAAAACATGGAATCAAGATTTTTGACAGCTACTTATGAGTTATTGAACAGCAGTACATGAAGCTATACTCATGACTGGAAAAGAACTTAGAGAGCCATTATACTTTCTGTGCTCACACCTAAAGGATATTCACTCAGCAGCATCTTACACGGAATATGTAGGGAAACTAAGGAATACTATTGGCTCATAAAAGACTTTTACAGGAAAAATTTAACTCATATAGGGATGAAATTAAAAGTTAATGCTGATAAGACTTCATTCCATCAAGATCACATAGTATGGTTGTACAATCCGCATTTCGGGAGAGAATGAACTCCAAAGTTAAGCAAGTGTTGGGAAGGGCCATATGTTTTCCAAAAAAATAATCAATGGTGTTATTTACAAAGTTAATCCACCATAATTGTCTTTGGAGGTATGTTGGTGACAGAATGGTAAGCTGAGTAACTTCAGAGAAGAATTTCCCAGTGGAAAATCAACCTACCAAAGAGTCCAGGGCTCTTGTCGAGACTATTTCCAGAGGACCACTAAGGATATAACCACCAATGGATTTGCTCGACCACCAACCTAGAGAGAACTCTCCAATGATAGGATGGCAAGTAACAATAAGGTGCCCCCAGCAGTATGTCTGCAGGCTTACAACGCTAAACACCCGGTTTCGATACTCGTGGGGAGCAGAGCACATTGTGTAGCTTTATGCTTAACTTAAAACAACAGCAACAACGACAATAAGGAAAAAGAGGTCATCCCACTTATATACCATAACCCTTAGAAAATAAAACTACCAAGAAGGTTTGGTATAATGAATGGACAGTTTAGTGACAAGATTGTTCAAGGGACTTCACAATTCAGGAATGAAGTAGTGTTGTAAGCTATATTTTTAATATTTTAATTTAGAAGGTTGTTTGTTAGAGGATGCATGACGCAATATCTAGAGTTTTCATTAAAGTTAAGAATCTAGAAAGTTTTTGTAGTATATAGTATGCACAATATAAATAACAGAGTTAATGGTAGCTTCAGTTTCTCCCATGTAATACTGCATAAAAATATTTTTCAGTTTCTCCCATGTAATACTGCATGAAATTTCTTCAAAATGTTTTTCGCTATAGTTCTAGTTTACGTTTGTTTTCTCCGATGCCACAATCCAATGAACTTCCTACACTTGGAGGTACAAGATTCACTTCTGGGCTTCGGACATTTTTTGCCTGTTTTTAACGCTCTCCCCAGCCCACGAATTTCAACTTCAATATTATATGAAAAAGTTAAAAGCCATTCGTTTATTAGAGATCCAGTGGATTTAGACATTATTAGTAGTTGTATGTGTGCATAGATAAGGTCTAAAAGTTCGAAAAACGTACAGCTGCATATGACCGAAGCCCCGGAGGCATTTACGAGATCTTTGTTTTATGTTGAAAGTACATATATTCTTGTACTGCCTTGGGCGGAGAATGCTCTAATTAGTATGAACAGTTACAGAGTGGTTTCAAAGATATTTATCGACACCCTAACCAAATCTTCTGAATATTGAAAGCTGAAATCTGAGCGCTTTAGAAAACCCAATTGTATTTATAAAACTTCGAAACAGTTGTTTGTAGGATAATAGATTTATTTCAGTACAACGTTTATTCTCTAACAATGAGACATGATTACGTACAAAATCCAAAGTACAGATAAAAAATAACTGTTTCAAAACTTTATATGTTGGATAATTAAGTGAGTACCTCTTAAAATTCTCAAGTACATTATTTTACAGTCACGTGACATCAACTGAGGCTTGACTGGCAATGTTTTCTTGTTGTTTTCAGTTAAGCACAAAGCTCCACAACTGGCTATCTGTGTTCTTCCCATCACAGGTATCGAAACCCGGTTTTAACATTATAAGTCCGCAGACATACCGCTGTGCCACTGAGGGTTTTTTTTTTAGGACAGACACTTCAATATCAGATTAAAAGTGTAAGCAAGTCAACATTATATTTGAGAATAAATGCTTCAATAAAAAGAAATGTTTGAACCATTCTCAGTACTGTTGAATTATTTAAAAGAAAACCTTTATAACGATCATACTTAAAACACGAAAAACATAAAAATGATAAAACTCTCTTGCATAACTTTGAGAAAATATCACAACTTGCTAATCTATATACTGCTTCATTACAGCCTTTATAAATGTCTAACTAGAAATAGCTTCTGACGCAAGAAATACATGTAAAGAAACACAAAAGATAACAGATTTTAAAAGTTTTGCGGTTTTCAAAAATTTGGTTATAAACAATTGAAATGTTTTATTAGAAGCCTTCTGGAATAAAACAATGAGCAGGAATTTAACCCGCCAAAAAACATAATTACAGTTGGAGCTTCAAACCTTTTTATTCTTAATGTGGAGCTTAACAGGATAAACTTTCTATACTATTAAATTCGCATATTCAATGTAATGTGATGAAGTATGTTATGTTTCGCCCTGAAGCTTTGTTTTCAAATAACTTGCTTCATCGACTGAAGGTCGGTTTCAGGTTTTTTCGAATATTCGCACAAATCCACACAAGGGCTATCTGCCCACAAGTTTCAGCTGATAAACTTGAGGGAAGGCAGCTAATGAACAGCATCTACCGTCAACTCTTGTCATATTCCAATCGAATAGTGGGATTTTGCCGCCACTTTTATAATGCACCCACGGCCTAAAAGTGCAGAGCACTATTTTTCTTTTCTTTTTTCGATAATGAGACGCGAACGTTGGAGCCTCAGATCCACAGTTCAGTATATTAATGTAGGCCACGCCTGATCCTTACTTAAAGTCATTGATGCCACTTCATGAAAACTGTGGAGACAGGGTGTGGGAGGAAGAAAAGCAGCCTTAAGTAGACTAACTATACATATTCTGTTGTTTGTTCTTCGAGATGAAAGTTACAGTAATTTGAACCTGATTTCTGGAATGACCATTCTGCTACCTAGGGGGTTTCTTAGCGATGACTTATAAAAATATCCATTGGATAACATCCATACAAATCATTTATACGTTCCGTTGAATGTTTAACTTAGGTTAGAATCAAATATAATTAATTCTGAGAAAGAAAAAATAGTTTGAAAATGTTTGAAATAATAAAGAATACATTTAAAAGCTTAAAAATTAAAAGTTATTTACTATTGAAACACATTTTATACATTAATTATATGCATCAAATATCTAGGTGTTTAAATTAAAACCACAAATTTGGCATGATTACGAAGTTACCTGATTTATGACGTCACAATTTACTCAATAGTCATAAGAAAAAATAAATTAAGAAACAACAATTATTGTTACTAAACACACGAGCTTATATAAACTTTAGATCACACACACACACACACATATATATATATATATATTCATAGGTCTTACGTATAGAAGTGGAACAAATGCTGTAAAAATAGATATTCAGGTACAGTATTGTTTACGCCTTCAGAGCTTTGATTCTCCATATTTGTTTTTAATTTGGAGGTGTACGTTTACATGTTGCAATAAGACATTTACAGTAATACGTGCGTCACTGAAGTCGTGTCAATAATCTGTACTTTTATCAAGGTAACCTAATTAGCACAACTGGTGGAAGGGGCAGTGTAGTATCGGGAATCCCCTATAGTGATGATTTGTTTATCTTTAGGAACATTCAAGTTGATATTTAATAAATCAGTATTAACTTCCAGTTTGACAACAAATGTTTGAACTACAAAGATTAAGAATTTAAATACTTGTAAATTAAGGGAGGGGGGAAACGAAGTTAGCATTCGGCACCACGGTTGACAACCTGTGATATGTCATTGACAAACCCTTCAGAATTTCGATTTTTTTTTTCATTATAAAGTCACGTGTATGGTTTATCCCAGAAACGCCTAAAAGAAAAAGTTCAGTAGACGATTTACATATACACTTGGAGAAATGAACATCGTTAAAATACACAGTAATAAGTAAAATGTATCTTAAGTATCCTTAAAAGTAAAAAAAAAGTCAATATTAAATTAAAAATGTATTTATAAATACATTTATCTTGGCGTTACTTGTGATAAACATGAATAAGCACAGCCCTTTTAAAATCGATATTAGAAATAACCATTAACTAATTAATTTCCTATCTATCTATCTTGACATGGTTGCTGTCATGGAGGACGTAAATTTGGTTTTCAAGTAATTGATTGAGTTGTGAGTTTTAAACAAGGTTTGTGCGTGTGTTTAAAAGTTGTAGTATTACTTTATTCACATTCTAACTGTAAAGTTTTGTTTTATTTTAAATTATTTAATAGTGTAAAATTTGCGTTTATTTTTTGAAAGTTTAGTGCAAACAAAGTTGCCATATGTGCTTAACTAAATGGCTGACCCTCTCGATTTAGGGTTAAGCTATGTTCAAGTGGTAAAACAATCAAGGAGAAAGACACGTCCAAAATGGAACTTTACAAACAAAACGAGTTGACAGAGAAAATTATCTTACAAGAGAACATGGCATTGTAATTCTTACAACGAAAGAAATTGTACAAGACGATATATTAGAGTCTATTAAATATTTAGGTATTTCAGCAGAACAGGTGACGTCAGCCTCACGAGTATTTGGTGGGTTTCAAGTATATTTTCATGACCGTTCATGGGCGATGGAGCTAATTGAAACAGGTATGGACATTAAGTATCAGCATTTTGAAATTAAACCAGCAGCTTTAAGTCCAACGAAAGTTGTTATTTCTAACGTAG
>NW_013666076.1:436669-439814 GCF_000517525.1 Limulus polyphemus | reverse complement strand
TGACAGAGAAATAATATAGACCAAGATAATCGTAAAGTAGTAATTGATGTGACAGAGAAATAATATAGACCAAGATAATCGTAAAGTAGTAATTGATGTAACAGAGAAATAATATAGACCAAGATAATCGTAAAGTAGTAATTGGTGTTACTGATTTAGAGGTAAACATTAAGACTGGTGAACAAAAATGGAATCAATACGAAAGGTTTGTTAACCGAATCTTTTTCACAAATAAATTTAGAACATAATGATGATAGTCAACCAAGTTTGTGTAATGATTTAAAGAAAAGTGAATATAACGATTTAAAATATCCCGATACAAAAATGATGATGAAATTTTTAAAGGGCCATTATCAAAATCAAGATTTTTAAATTTTTGAAAGTTAAAGGATCGTCTACAAAATTAAAAGTGGCTTTGAAACACACAGACAACATAACAGACTTGGTATGCCAAATAGAGAAACCGAGAGAACATATTGCAAGTAAAAAAAATCAGAATAGTGTAAATAGAAGGAAAGTTGATATTATTTATTTAAAAGTTTAAGTGAAAAATTTGTAAATTTAATCTAAGATGTATGTATTACTGGTGTTAAATTTACATTCTAAGTTTTCTTTTTTCCCTTTTCTTGTTTTTATGGCAGTTATTGCTATACAACATGTTAGAGGTCGCTCTGTAAGTATGAATAACCTAGTGGTTAAAAATGATGTTATGCGTCATAAGGCAGAAATTATTGTATTACGAGAACTGACGTTCATGTTGAAAGACAATCTCTATTATGGAATAATTGGAATTATAATATAATTCATTCCTATGCTACACAACAGCATGGATCTGGCGTATAATAGGTTCACATAAGTCATCAGGGAAAGAAATGGCATTTATCTCTGAGTATAAAGGTAATATTTTACATGTAATGATAAAATCAAAAGAGTTAAATTTACATTTATTTAACGTGTATTTATCACAATGTGACGAAGAAGCACATGAATGCTTAGAATATATTGAAAAACAGTGGAATGAAATACAAAACAATGATTTGGTATGTTTAGCTGGAGATTTTAATGTAACATTAAATACAGATCGTATACCTTCGGGAGAACATAGATTTCATATAGTTGATAGATTAAAGGATTTGTTAAACCAATTTGGTTTATTCGATGTTTTTCGATATCTTTATCCCAAAAAGAAGGAATTTACTTCGACTGGACAAAGAGAAGGCATTATATTAAAAGCTACATTGAATAAGTTGTATGTTAATTCTGTTATGTTGACGAGAATTTTCGAACTGTCGCATGTAAATACGTTTATTTCTGATCATGCAGCATTAGTTGTACGACATACAGAGGTTTTGGCGTTTTAATAATAAATTATTTGAAAATACTAAATATGTAAGTGGAATTAACCAAACTATAAAATATTTTCAGACACAAAAAAATGAAAACATTTAAAAACGTTAGAGAGTGGTGGGATCGTTTAAAAGGAGTAATCAAAGCACGTACTCGATTATTGATTTAAAAAAAAGAAATGGGAGCATCTAGAAATCAAGTTATCTCAATTATCCCAGACTGACAATATATATCCTGTGTACGAGGAAGCTTTGAAAGAATTTCGTATAAATCAATCCAAACACTGCGAAAGAATCAGAGAAATTCATACCCCTACACCTTATTTTTTAGATTAGGACAAACAACTAGTACACAAAAAGATGTATTAACAGCTGTAAAGGATAAAAATGGTAGGGTAAGACAGAATTTAAATGAAATGAATTCTATAATTATTAATTTTTATAAGATATTATATTCAGAAGAAACGGTAAATGAAATTAATTATTTTTCTTTGAAGTTTTACTAAGGTAACCAAAAAAGTGTAAAAGAGTCTAGATGCTCCATTAACGCTTACAGAAATAACTGCCGCTTGCTAATCATTACCAAAAGACAAGATCCGTGGAATTGATGGCATAACGGTTGAGTGGTTAGTTTTTAATGAATCTCTAGAGACAGGTGAATGTTCTAGAAGTATGAAAAAAGCAGTAATAAAGTTAATACAGAATTAATACAGATTTGAGAGAATTAAAAGATTGGCGACCAGTATCACTTTTATGTAGTGATTATAAAGTACTTTCGAAAGCCATAACAAACAGAATGAAACCTGTTACGAGTCAACTGATTCATGAGAGTCAGGCTTACTCTGTTCCAGATCGATGTATTTATGATAATATACATGTTATATGTGATACATTAAATCTCTAAAATCAAAATAATGAACGTTTAGCTGTTGTAAATTTATATCTTGAAAAAGCCTTTGACCGCATAACTCATAATTACTTAAAAGATACATAGAAAATTTGGTTTCGGTGGGAATATTATAAAGACAGTTGAAACAGTGTATAAAAATACCATATTTTATGTGGTTCATGGGTCGGTTTCAACTTAAGCTATTCTTTTTAAGAGAGGTGTAAGACAAGAAGATACCGGCCCGGCATGGCCACGTGGTTAGGGCGCTCGACTCGCAATCTGAGGGTCGCGGTTCGAATCCCCGTCCCACCAAACATGCTCGCCCTTTCAGCCGTGGGGGCGTTATAATGTGATGGTTAATCCTATTATTCGTTGATAAAAGAGTAGCCAAAGAGTTGGCGGTGAGTGGTGATGACTAGCTGCCTTCCTTCTAGTCTTACACTGTTAAATTAGGGACGGCTAGCGCAGATAGCCCTCGTGTAACAAAAAACAAGAAGATCCAATAAGTGTTTTTTTATTTACACTAGCAATAGAACCTTTTCTTTATAATTTAAGAAAGAAATTAGTTCCTTAAGATCAATATCAAGTTAATTGTTATCATCAAAGACTTATTCTATCATCTTATGCTGTCAATATAAACATTTATATTAGACAAGAGTCAGAATTTAATGTTATTCAAAATACAATAAAGGAACTTGAAGTATATTCAGAATCAAAGTTTAACCAAGAAAAATCCCTTGGTTTATAGTCTGGCGCTTGGAAAACACGAACATAAAATAAACTAGGCTACACATGGTTGAATCAAGGAATATAAGTATTTGGAGTGTATTTAGGGAATTCTTTGGTATGGATACAGATAAACTGGGATGAACTGAAAGGGAAATGTAGTAAAGTTATTACAGTCTGGAAG
>NW_013666076.1:434775-436240 GCF_000517525.1 Limulus polyphemus | reverse complement strand
GAATTTAATGTTATTCAAAATACAATAAAGGAATTTGTAGAATATTCGGAATCAAAGTTTAACCAAGAAAAATCCCTTGGTTTTTGGTCTGGCGCTTGGAAAACACGAACATAAAATAAACTAGGCTAAACATGGTCGAATTAAGGAATAAAAGTATTTGGAGTGTATTTAGGGAATTCTTTGGTATGGATACAGATAAACTGGGATGAACTGAAAGGGAAATGTAGTAAAGTTATTACAGTCTGGAAGCGTTTTCAACCTTTTTTTATCATTAAAAGGAAAAATATTAACTATTAATCAAATTATTAGTAGTATTATGTGGCACAGATTTCAGGTATTAGAACCACCTAAGAATTTGTAAACTAATTTTCAAAACATTTTTATACTATTTGTTTGGAGAAAAGTTCATTGGGTTAATATAAATACTTTATCGTTTGAAGAATGAGGATTAAATCCTTGAATGATAAACTAACTATTTTTAGGATTCGTTACTTCGAACGTGTATTACATAAACCAACCAGTTAACTCATCCGAATTACAACTGAAACTATTTTTAAACGGGCATATCAACGTTTTGATTTTCTTACAGTTCTTTTAATGGATCGTATGAACGACGAGGAAAGTTAGGAATGTTTTATAGCTTTGTTTTAAAAAGGCGGTGTAGGGTTAACATAAGAAGGAAAATTCAAAACTATTCTGTTCAAGCACTTCTTAAAGAGCCTCTTTTCTTAAATTCTTATTTATTAGATAATACGGGAAATCCATTTTATTTTTCGTGGCTGATAAATGATGTGATAACAGTATCAGACATTGTAGATAATGGAAAAACATAAGTTCAATCTTGCCGTCTCAATTACAGAATGATGAAAAAGGAGAGCGTTTGAAACGTTTAGTGACTGCGATTACAATACAGTTTAAGTATATTGTTAATCCTATAGGATTAACTAGTAATAGTGATGAGTTAACTAATAATGAACAAAAAATACATCTAATTTAGAATCAGCAGTAGCAGAACGGTACACTAAAACCTTGTATAACAATTTAGTAAAATAAACTAAAATAAATGTTTGAATGACTATCATCCTCAATTACTAAGAAGTATATGGAACATAATATACAGAAGTCGGGCCGATAAACGTTACGCGGATATACAGCGTTTGTTTTCTTATACCAAAACCACATCGAACTATCTGCTGTGTCCACGGGGGGAATCGAACCTTTGATTTTAGCATTGTAAATCCGAAGACCTACCGCTGTCACACCGGGGGACGGGATATACAGTGGAGACCTATGCATGATGCATTACCTAACCCACTATGGTTAAATGTGACTGAAAATGAATTATGTCCATATTTGAATACTATGATAAGTAACAATTGGTATATGTATTTTAGATGTGTTGTAATACTATGATAGGTAACAACTGACGTATGTATTTTAGGTGTATTGTAATACTATGATAGGT
>NW_013666076.1:427309-433817 GCF_000517525.1 Limulus polyphemus | reverse complement strand
AATAGTTGACGATGTGATTGAAATTTGCAAAACAACAACTTGAATGTTTTAATAAAAGTGTTTAAAATTAATTCAACATTTTACAACTATTACTTCTGAAGTTATTGAATATAGTTAAAGGAAATCGTTATATTAAAGTATTATCCATTTTAAATATGTAGCAGTATGTAACAATTATTTATAGATGTTACGGGTGAGAGTGATAAATTGGTCATGTAATTGATGAATACGTTTTTATTTCCTTATAAAAAAAATTGGTTGTTTGGTATCAAACTTGTAAAATCTGGTTTGGTTGTTTTAATAAAAAGTATCTATCTATCCATATAATAACCAAATGTTTGTCTACATGTCTGTCACGTTCTATATCTCCTGAACAGCTAGCTAATCGTAGAAAAAATTGTATATCAAGATGCTTTTTATTTTCAGGAAATTATTCATTTTTGTGCAATTCCTAGAATTTCTTATCCATATCGATCTGAACAACGGTCAATCTGAGAAAAAAAACTTGTTAAAAACAAAAAATGGGACTTCCTCAGTCGACTGATGGAAAGAAATATTTATAATATAAGAACATGAACGGGAAAAAGGCATAAAGAGAGGAACGTGTTTGAGTATATCTTTGTTGTTGTTCGTTTTAAGTATATATATTATTTCTTTTTCATGTCGGTATTATATGCATGAATGATTATATTATACCATGTCGAATAAATTGATTTGAATTGAATATCTTCCATTTGACACTTCTTATACAAATGAAAATTGTCAAAAAGCGCTCACATCGGTAGTTGTCTTTTCTGACGCTCAGTGAAATGACACGGAAGGGTGGCATCCAGTGTAAAAATCTCTGCGGCTATCTGAGCGCTCTATTGTGCCGGATGCACCCATTGCATCGAAACCCAAAACTTTTATGCGAACAATGCATTACAATCAGTCTACTTTGCTTAAAAACATACGCAATGCAATTTTCCTTATTGAAATAACACATGGGATGACTAAAGACGATTGATCCAAATAATTGGGTTGGCTACACATTTTATATATATAGTTTTAACTATTTTAAGGAAAATTACCGTTGAATTGTTTCAACGAGTACCTATTTATCTATAATAATTACCAATTTGTAAGTTAACAATCCGAGCAGCACCATAATCAGTATTAATGTAATCACTTCGACGAACAAGACTGTTTTATTTCTTATGAAGTTCGTTGTTTTCAAATAATGATAATCATTATACGAAACGCTGTTTTGTATGAAGGTACACGTGGTGAAACTTAGGTTGATAAATGCTTTTGTTTGGAAATAAGCACCGAATCCGTACGACGTAGTAAGAACAAAGGATAAGAAAATATTAACTTTTACAGCATTATTCATATTGATATGGATATGATTTAGGTTTTTTCAGATTAATTAACCTACTATAGTAAGATATCCCACTACATAACCGTCACTACATTTTATTTCAATATGTCATAAGATAGATAGACCGACAGGGAGGCAAATGGATAGATAGTGATCTCAAACTAAGCTATGCAAAAATTCATTAACATATTTTTATTTAAGGGAAACTCAGAAATATCAGTTTAATCTGCATATGCGCTTTCCATGATAATCTACCCATCTGTTTAAAGGCATACTACTACTCGAAAATTTGGATATACCAATACAGGGGTTCTCAATCTGTGGGGCGGGAGGTCCTTTCAGGAGGTTCGTGGAAAGGAAGCGCAGCGAG
The DNA here is from genome assembly GCF_000517525.1 of Limulus polyphemus. Classification (NCBI taxonomy): domain Eukaryota; kingdom Metazoa; phylum Arthropoda; class Merostomata; order Xiphosura; family Limulidae; genus Limulus; species Limulus polyphemus. Next base: position 432,087 of record NW_013666076.1, on the reverse strand, counting down.
CGTATAGATCCCATTGTGGTCCGCCGAGATTACAGATATTGGATATACCAATACAGGGTTTCTCAATCTGTGGGGCGGATGGTCCTTTCAGGAGGTTCGTGGAAAGGAAGCAGCAGCGAGCGTATAGATCCCATTGTGGTCCGCCGAGATAAAAGAAAAAAAGGTGGTTCATCCGTAAACAAAATCGCTTGAGAACCACTGTGCTAATGCAATGGTGTGTCATCACAGATGCGAGCCGAAATATCAGGAGTGACATATTTAGAACATCGAATTCCCGATCATTCCACAGGTAATTTATGGCTGGAAGAATATATGTAATAGCTCATTTCTGAGAAAGAATATTCGTAATGCAAAATAGCAATGAGAAGCAAAGCCTTAGACACACCGAACATAAAAGAGGACTATGTATAACAATAAACAAGGGAAGATTAGCGCACGAGGATGTAAAATTTCTAAACAACATCTTCTGTAAAAAGAAGTGGTTGATTTGCTACCGGTGATAAGGATTTTCTACTCTAGTACAGAGAACATAAGGAAAGCTTTATTCTCGGGTTTTTATCAGATAAAGTATTTACAAAAACTATGTGAGATGAAAAATTTTGCACTGTATGTTCAGGACGTCAACGCTACATCAGGAGAAAAGGTCAAGTCACACGTCTTACCCTACAGTAGCGTTTCTACAAACCATGATGAATGAAACCGGTATTCTTCTTGCTATACCCCTTTCCGACATACCTATGAAGACACCTGACTGCACACTCGTGGACTTTTATGCATTTGGCTTACTTAGACGCGGTCTTAAGAACTGCTTTTCATGTATAGTGAAAATTCCAAGGAACTGTCGTCAAGATATATATGTGGTCTAGGATTGACCTCACCGTGGCCAAAAAAAAAAAAATTACAGTAGAAGTTGCTGTGTCGGACAACAGTGCGTAATAAAGGTTGTTAGATTGAGCACAATCAACAGTGTGGGAAGTAGTTCCTGTAGTACTCGGAACATCATCCTTATACAGAGCGTTTAACCATTTGAGCTTACATTGCCTGTAGTATCTACAGAAACGTTTACACACGTTTGGAATCAGCCTCTTCATTATCATATTTTCTTAATAGATACTTCGCTAGGAAAATGAACTTGTCCGGATTGAAATTCAAAGTGTTGGTTGTTCGATTTTCATAAGTATTCTCTTCCACCACGAAAACTGAATGCCCAATCCATGAGCTGTCTTATAAAGCAATAAAAGTTAAATTGAAATTACGTATAATAGATCAATAAAACTAAAATGAAAGTTTCACCTGTTACAAATAACATTAAGTTAGAAAGCAAAACTAAAAGCGGAACTATATATATTTTTTACAAATGCTACTGGCACAAAGTAAATACTTGAACGAACATTTTTTAGAACATTCGCGTGGTTTCATGTTTGTTAAATAATATATTCGGTCATGATTTATGCTTTATTATCATAAATAATCGTAAGGATATTTCATGGGCTCTACTGATGCATTAATGTGAAAGACCTATCCCTCATTATAAGATAAATATTATCGTAAACATAATGACAAATCAAAAGTATTAATTTTAGTGGCCAAGTCTACCCACAAGAAACCTCAAGTAAACCTATCTTAACAGCTTGCGTAGGTGTAATGAGGTCAACAAACTCTAGCGATATATTATCTAGCAACAAACAGGTAGAGACGAGTGCAACAAAGGTTTCTTTTCTTGTAGTGGTTTCATATTTACATATATATAGAGAGATTATAAATTAAAATTTTACCCTGAAGAGAAGGAAATAAGCAGTGAATTGAGAAAGCTTAAGTTCTAACAGAGCAGTTAAGCCTAATGCTTATAAGCCCTTTTGAAAATTTAAAAAATTCTAAAGAAGAGGCAAGCTTAAATCCTCCAAGAAAGCATTAGGAACTTCGTAAATAAAATAATTTTTCAAATTCTAGTGGAATAGTTTAGTCTAATGCCTTTAGATAAAAACAACACTGTTTACCTTAGTAATTAACCACGGTTATTTGAGTAAGTCACAGATTTGTATCTTTTTGTGTTTTTTATAGAACAGGTAACTGTCCGTTGCAAGAGGTGACTTCAGCTAATCATTAACAACAGGGTATATTGGTTCGTATGGTCAGTGAACGAAGTTTCTTTTCTAAAGAAACGACTTTATCAACGAGTAACAAGCCGGAAACAGTTTCTGTTTTATTTATTGTTTACAACAGAAAGCCGGTTCGTGACATCAGAATTTGTTCTTTTTTTTTATTGTTAAAATAAAGCAATAAAGATTTTTGACCTAACCAGTCGTTGTAGCTATAAGTTTCTTGACAAAAGTACTAAGATCACAGTGAAAATCAAAACGATGCCGATCCACACAAATATAAGTAAACAATTATCTCCTAAGAATACAAGGCGGTTAGGGCGCTCGACTCGCAATCTGAGGGTCGTGGGTTCGAATCCCCTTCACACCAAACAAGTTCGCTCTTTCAGCCGTGGGGGCATTATAATGTGACGGTCAATCCCACTATTCGTTGGTAAAAGGAGTAGCCCAAGAGTTGGCGGTGGGTGGTGATGACTACCTACCTTCCATCTTGTCTTACACTGTTAAATTAGAGACGGCTAGCGCAGATAGCCTTCGTGTAGCCAAACCAAACCAAAGAGTACAAGGAATAGCTTTCAATAACAACAATCTTAAAAGACATCTTTCTGGTTTTCGCTGGTATTTTTCTGGCATAAACTCGTTCACGGAACCACAAAAGCTGGGAGTCAAAAAACAAGATAATATTTTAATTTGTCCATCCATTAGTCATTTTCTTGTTTCTGTACTTAAAATACACTTGCTCCAGTGAAATGTAGAAAATTATGATATTTCGTCTAAAGATTAGTCTTTTTTATTTTTAGCTTTCCTGGTGATTCATTGATGAGTCTGAGGGCTTATCGCGATAAAAATCGGGTTTCAGTACCCGTGGTGGGCAGAGCACAGATAGCCCATTGTGTAACTTTGTGCTTAACTACAAACAAACAAAATAAACAAACTATTCAGTACATCAATATTTGTTTGGTCTTGTGAAAATCCAGTAATTAATAACTTTCAGCGAAACTTGTAAATCCAATTGTCATACAACTAACTGGTTTAAAACGATAACCTCTTTTCTCAACTACAATTAATGTTGCGACTTTTTTCTTTCTTTTACCTTAACGATTTAGTTTCTTGAGCCAATGAAGGAAGAACTTAATCACTTGACATATTAAGCGAAATAAAGTAGGGTCAGGCGTTAGTTAGTGGTTAGCATGCGAAGCTGTGAATTCGAGGGTTTATGGTTGACTTAAAATCGCATTCAGTAGTTTGAGGATATGGGTGCAAATGTGAATAACTGTCAAATCCCCCTATTCGATTAAAATGACTCAAGAGTTGGTCGTGGTTGCTGTTGACTAGGTGATTTATTTTTAGTCTATCTGATCAAAATTAGGTATATGGCTAGCACATATAGCGTTTGTGTAGCTTTGAGCGAATATCCGAGACAAACAAGCCAATAAAATTTAGTAGATAATCAGCGAAAAGCTGTGCTTTATTTATATGTTTTTTCGACATTTTTCTTTAAAATGAGCTTCATTAAACAATTTATTACAATACTTAAACTAATTTTGAAAAGTATATGTTGTTTTTAATTTTTACATTTATAAGTATTATTTTACATTCTTCGCTTAGAATGTGAATTTAAGACTAACCTACAACTCTCCTCAACTGGATGATAATAACTTATTAGGTTTGCAGCTGAAAATATCATAGCAACGGTATCCAGCTATTGAATCGCTGCATTCTAATTAGCTTACCATTACAAGTTTAAGTTGTCTTGTTTATTGACTTATAACGTTATGTATCCCTGCGCACAATAAAATAAGATATGACTATTTTACAGAAAGTACAACAGAAAAATATCAATCTAAGCATTAGATAAAAATAATGGCAATATTAACGTTAATGTGAAAGGGCCAACTACCAGAGACGAAGTTACATTGTATTAGCTACTCGAGCATATTATTGATATTCTTTAAACAAGCGTAAGTATGACACCCTGTTATTTATCATGTAAACTTCAGCATGACCTTTAACTATTTAGAATACAAATCACGAAAATGAGGCCCCCCATTGGCACAGCGGTATGTCTGCGGACTTACAACGCTAGAATCCGGGTTTCGATACTCGTGGTGGGCAGAGCACAGATAGCCCATTGTGTAGCTTTGTGCTTAATTACAAACAAACACAAAAATGAGAAACAAAAGATGTGAAAATGAAGACATTTTGACATAGAATGATTTTAATCTTTGCCCAATAAATTTGTCCTCTGATCTTGTCAAAAGATTATCAGAGTCTACAACTGTTCAACATAAGAATATTCTAGTCTTAACTTAAAGAATTAAAATGTTACTGTATTTGCCTGTACTCTGAATTCTCGAGCACTTTACTGAAAGAGTATGTTTTATATACATCTTTGCTAACTATTAGCCATCATATATTTTCCTACAAAGTAACGATTAGCCTAAAAGACCCTGTGATTAACCAATGTGCATCAGTGCATTTGTACTAGGCCCACAGCTCAGAGGCCCGGCATGGCCAGGTGGTTAGGGCGCTCGACTCACAATCTGAGGGTCGCGGGTTCGAATCCCCGTCCCACCAAACATGCTCGCCCTTTCAGCCGTGGGGGCGTTATAATGTGACGTTCAATCCCATTATTCGTTGGTAAAAAGAGTAGCCCAAGAGTTGGCGGTGGGTGGTGAT
>NW_013666076.1:373610-426340 GCF_000517525.1 Limulus polyphemus | reverse complement strand
AATAGTAGTATCAAGAAGTTATTACTGTGATGAAACGTTTTATTGAAACCTGTTGATTTATGTGTCAAATTTCAATTATTTTAAGAAAAAAAAATTAAATTGCCATCTAGTGAGAATAAATAAATAATTCCTATATGTGACTGACAGAATGGTAAAATTGTATAAATCCGGGGTTAAACTGAAGTAGATCGGTCCGGAATGACATTCCGCCTCGTGAAGATTTAAACCATTAGCGTTCCTGGTTTTCTGTAAAATAAACTGGATTATATAGTATTTTGCTGTAATTTGAAAGTATATACAACTTAAGGGAGTTCCACCTAATTTCAAAACCCGATTTAACCGTTGTACATAATTGAGCACTTGTAGGCTAAAATAAGCAACATCTATTGTTACATAGATTTAAAATTTGGCTCTATGGAAATTTTAGCAAAAATAAATGCGCTTTGCTCTATTTCGAAATGATCTACTTATCAAAAAGTTGTATATGAAGCGGCTGTTAAAAATCTTTAAAAATTAGTCACTTCTAATAAATATAGCAGCAGACCATCAGAAAAAAAAGTTTCTGAAATAAATAATATCATTTATGATTTTATTAGCTTAAGAGTCATTCAACCCTAAACTGGCTCACAGTTATACATCATTAATACAGTTACAAACATCGCAACACTGTTACCACTTCCCTTTTTATTATTGCACTACTTTATTCGCTAGATATACTACTATTAATCGATTTATGTTCGACATTCCACTTTAAGATGTGTTTAAACAAGATACTTGGCGTTTTCCCTTCGTAATGTTTGGTTTCCCTGCACAAGTGTACAGCATTACGAAAAAGCCAAACAACAAAAGTAATGAACTTTGCATTACAATAAAAAAAATAGAAAGCCAATGCTGAAAATTCCCTTCTTATTTGCAATGTCAAATCAAATTCATTTGAGATTAATTCAACCTCACTCCTGACAAATATTACTATCACTTGAAGTCTATGATCTTAGCCTTTGACTTTTAACTCCAAAGTAACAACTTGTTTTCAGCTGTGTGTTTGTGACATTTGAAACCTACAATGTATTGTTATATAGACGAGTAATATTACACTTTACTACGAAACTGACTGGCTACAATGTGTCGTTAAATAGACGAGTAATATTACACTTTACTACGAAACTGACTGGCTACAATGTATCGTGAAATAGACGAGTAATATTACACTTTACTACGAAACCGACTGGCTATAATTATCATTGAATAGACGAGTAATATTACACTTTACTACGAAACCGACTGGCTATAATTATCATTGAATAGACGAGTAATATTACACTTTACTACGAAACTGACTGGCTACAATGTATCGTTAAATAGACGAGTAATATTACACTTTACTACGAAACTGACTGGCTACAATGTGTCGTTAAATAGACGAGTAATATTACACTTTACTACGAAATTGACTGGCTACAATGTATCGTTAAATAGACGAGTAATATTACACTTTGAGATTTTGACCTCCGAACAAGCTTATTTCACACTACACATTTTAAAGGTAACTTCATACCATTCTATCAAGTAAGTCTGAGATAATTATATAATTATCAACTATTAAACTAGTATTACAATTAATTATTAACGGGATCAAAGTCCTCTCGGGATTGTAACTGGTTGTTTCTTTTTGTTTCTGTGTGTGTGTGACTAACAAGTAGTCACTTCTGAGGATACAGCTAGTCTTCAGGGGTGACTTGAACCTAGTTCAGCTCTTTTCCTACTTAGAGTTTTTACTTTGATATAAAATCTAAAGGGACTAGTAAGTAATATCAACAAGGGCACAGCCGATTCTAAACTCAAGCATTTAAACTTTCGAAAGTTACAGATTTTGTTATCAATTTAAATGGGTCCAGTGAGCCATGATTTGGGCTTTGTGAAGTTTTTTAATGTTAACTAATTGTTGGAGAATTGCCACGTGGTGCTGTGGATTATAACGCGAATGGCTTTTCGAACTGAGTCACGGTACGCAATCCACCACGTGCTGCTGCGTTTCCTATGTTAATGATTTTCTCAGAAGAGTTTAAGAGTTCGAAGAAGATTCTAACTGTTCTGATGACTGCATTTGTGGGGGTGGGTGATATGACTTATGGATCACGTCTCTTTCATTCAGTATAAACTCGTTTACAATTGTCAAATGAATCATTTACATGCCACGAGAACATTAGCACGTGACGTCACTAAGCGCTAGAAGTGACACACCAGTGTTGTGGCATGCCATAGCAGAGACATAAATGGTGTCTTTTGTTCTTCATATCTTCAGTTTAACTTGTAAAAGTTCATTAGTCTTTTTTTTTTTTTTGAGGATGGGTGGTTAGGCCGAGGAAACATTACAAGTGAACGAAATGTTTAATTTAATCCTGGTTCTAGAATATTATGGAAACTTCTAGAAAGTTTATTATAGAGCCAGACATTCTTCAGTGTCCATTTTTCATCTGGAAAATGTTGAAAAAAAATATTTTCTTATAAGTATGATTTATACAGTTTTTGAAAATATAACTACTGAAAAACCTTGTGACAAAAATCTAACACTCGGGCAACATTCTGTCATATTTTTCCACCTTGATGAAGATGACTAAAGTTTTTCACATGTGTTTTCCTTTACCAGATTATATTGTACCTAGAATATAAAGGCAAAAAGCTAACAAATTGTAAGAAAGTTTTCCCTTCTGCTCCTTTTTTTTTGTGATAATCTTTCCACTGCCGTCTTTGTTTACCATCCATTCTAAAAATATAAATATGAAAACCATCACCGAAATGCATACCACCTCTGTATATTAGCAAAGACAGATGTAGAAATGAATGTGATCATCTTTACATTTCTACAGTAAATCCAGTTATAGCAGGCTAATAAGAATAGTTATTTTGTATTAGACTACTTCCACAGATCATAAACGTAAGCTTTTATTATAATGTGTCATTATAGTAAGGAGTGCAAGGCATATATAAGGAGTTGAATTAAAATGGTGAACTCCTTTACCCATTCTGTGAACTCTTTTACACGCATCTCACTATGTTCCCAATTATCTGTTTTTATAAATAGACCCCCAATTATCGCTCACAGATTTAACTTTGTAATTTATCAGTCATTTAAACCTAAAACTACCACCACTCATGCCATTTGAATGTTAGTTATACAGTTAAAGAGATACACATCTGTTATGTAATCCAACTTTCAAGGACTTTTCTTGTAGGAAAATGAGTTGATTTGTGATTAATACATTTCAAATCCACCCTACCCTAATAATCTGCACATGGTGGAAACTAAACATGGCGGGAAAAGTATTACACTATATATTCCCCTCTGAAGCAAAACTGAAGTAAAGGAGAACACATAAAGGAATTCACACAGTTTCATGTTCAGTGAATTTTATTGAAGAATGCAGTTTACTCTTACCCTTTCAATTATTGATAACAACAAATGTTTTGGCTGTTGTGTATAACGATGTAACATAATTCGAGTATTTATACTAGATATATGCATAAAAGAGATCACGTGCTTAAAAAACTAATTTTATTACAAGCTCCAAATGGACATAGCCAAAATATCTCTTGATACCCTGTGTTTGGGGTATAATCAAATCAAATTATATACTTCCCGGATTGATTTTAGACTCTTATCTTTTTATTCACTCAAAAATGTGTAACTATTGTCTTGAAAATAAACAACCGTAAAGGAGAACACATGATTATGGCGATATATTATTTTGGATATTTTTATATGTGAAAAAGTAATGCGACAATCAGTCAATAACAAAATTTCAAAACATAAATGTTTACTTATTAATCACAATAAAGGCTTGAGTCATACTTACAATTTTTGAGTTTGTGTTATTGATTTGAAATGAAATTTTTCTGCTGGTGACATGTTACTTTTAACATCCACCATTGTTTATTTCCTTGGATTGCTGGAAAAACTTAACACAAACTCAACATATCATATATATCTTTGGAAAGCTCTGTCTATCATCTATCATCAAAAAATTATTACATGTTTGTGTAAGGTACGTGCTCAGAGAAATTTGCCCCATAACACTAATGACATAAAATTGGGCACTTAAAAACCTGTCCCTATATGAATGTTACGAAACTGACTGGCTACAATGTATCGTTAAATAGAGGAGTAATATTACACTTTACTACGAAACTGACTGGCTACAATGTATCGTTGAATAGACGAGTAATATTACACTTTACTACGAAACTGACTGGCTACAATGTATCGTTGAATAGACGAGTAATATTACACTTTACTACGAAACTGACTGGCTACAATGTATCGTTAAATAGATGAGTAATATTACACTTTACGATTCTAAATAAATAATCCTTCAAATCTGTTCTCCAGTGTAAGCGGTATTAAAAGTGTATGTCCAACGTTATCTGTCCTCTGTTACTAAAATGTAATTCAGAAAGCTCTCTTACTTTTATCTCTTTTTTTTTCGCAGTTAGATCTATATTTGAACTTTAAAAAAGACCAGTAGCCTGGGATTTAAAACTTAAAATATTTCAAGTAAAAACTACATTCTTGTTTATATGGCGGTACTATGACGGTAACATGATGTTTGTATGGCGGTACTATAAAGGTTAAAATGAAAAGGAGAAGCTTAAACGGGATTTAAATTTTAAAATTTATTTATTTTTTCTAGAAGCAGAAGAGCGGGTTTATTACGATCGGTTCTAGAAAAGCAGAGTTTGATAGAACGGATCATTTTGTAATTTTCCTTCAGTATCAGTTTCCGCGTGCACCAGGCCTAGCTTAGAGAAGAGTTGGTTTCCCAGACCCTATCTCTGGGTTTGGAACGTGAGACGGTCGATACAAGCGTCTGGAGCCTAACATGAAACATTTATTGTACGCATATTCCAAACTATTATTAATGAGACGCATAGCTTACCTCATAAATGAAATAAATTTCTAATTCAGTGTTTTGCTTTTCTTATTTTAATAAGTTTGAATAATAAATGATTAGAAGTCGCGAACACACCTTTATATTTATTTAACTAAGTTGCAGCCTTCCAATTTTGAAACCCTTATATAAACAATAATTAAATTACTAATACATAAAACATTTACTTTTACTATGAAAACAAAACACAGTCTGTATTTGCAAGGAAGACGAAGAAACAACTTCAAATAAATGTGTTTTTTTATTCTACTCAACGTTTCGGCTTGTGCCTTTTTAAAATGTCTTTGTGGCGTTTAAAAACTCTCGAAAAAGGCAAAAGGAGTAAGCTGAAAGTTGTTCGTCGCCTTCCTTGGAAATGATTTGGTTTCCATCTTTCAGTCAGCACTGAAAACTTAAAATACAAAATATTTTGTACTGGAAACTTTAGAAATATTAGTTAACCTTGCATATTAAGTATATTTCAAAACAAAACTTATAAAAACAATGACAACAGTTAACATTATTATTATAATATTTCAAGCTGATTAATATGCTGTGTTGGTAAGTTAGTTTTTAATTTTAACTGAATTAACATAAACAAAACTACTGTATTGATGAGACTTAATGTTTCAACGCGTTACTCCCTAACACTATTAATTCATGAAATATAAACAATATTTAAAAGTGTAAAAATCATTTGGTTTTTGATGTAGGCATTTTTTCTTATTAATAGTAGTTTTGCGTGTGTGCATTACAGAAAGTTAATGTAAAATTATAGACGCTTGTCGGTCAATAGGTTAAAAGCATCATACCACTAAAGGTGTTCAATTCGTTGTTAGATTTTTAGAGTATTGATAAGTGTTTTTTTTGTTTTTTTATTCAGGTTTATCCTTGAAGAGCATTTTGCTCCTAATTACACAGTGTGATACAGTATCTAACAGTTAGCATTGTCAATCGGCGTAATTATCGATATCAGTTTTATCAATAGCACTATACTATGTTCTTGAGCATTGTTATCACGGACATTCTGTTTTTGTAGTAATGATGTATCACTGTATATCAGGGAGTTTCAATGTTGCCCTCCCCCCACTCACAAAAAAAATAGTCGTGCGATGCCTCTGAGAAGTAGTTTGTTTTTGTTTTTTGTCAGATTAAACTTTCCATTAAGTGAATGTTCTGTTTTTTAATTCTAATAAAAATATAGAATTATCCGGGAATAACGCAATTTCGTTTTAGTTTTTAGCTTGAGGAAACTTTTCTTTCGCGCTGTTTTTCGTGAGTTAAACAGTTTATGGGAAGCAAACATCCATTTAATAATAACCCTAATTGTGTTTTTATAATTATTTAAAATTGAACGATCATGTTCAAACTGAGTGTTACTGAAAGCCAGACTGACGGACAGACACACCTGACTGAGCATGTAACTCCATTTTACAGGTATTGTAATACGTTATCATCAAAACATAAATGTTACTAAAATATAATGCAGCATCATCATCAGCTTCGATTTCAACTCTTTGTATAATAGAAACTGGTTTATTCTGGAATGATAATACTGTGAATCAGTTGATTAGAAATGTTACAACGTGAAGTGCTAGTGTTCTTCGAACAACAGAAATATTCGTGGATCTTTGTGTAAGACACCATTCAGTTGTGTCTCATGCCAACATTTATACAATTCTGACGTCATTTCCTCAGTCATAATTCAAGCCATGTGTTCTGCAACATGTGGAGTCCATCTTGTTCTAAATCCCTCCGATGACCTCATAGGATAAAAATGTAGCTCACCTTTCAAATTCTCTGCCTGTCTTTGTGCGTGCCTGTCAGTGTATCTGAATACGCGTCTATTAATAAGTATTTTTATCAATTACTGAATATCCAAATCGACCGATCGACCTAACTATTTTTTGTCACTTTCTGAGATTAAATGATTAACTTGTATAGCAAAAAATAAAAGAAAAATTCTGATGAAAAATTCCACACAAATTATTATTTGAAAATGGGATAAAAAAGAAGTCATTAAGGCTAAATTTCCTGGAAAAATGTTATTTAGAAAAGCTTTTAACATTATTACAAAAATGACGTCAACAACAGTTCTATGTTTTACTATGAGCATAAAGATTTTTTAGTGGTAGTTATAAAGAAAACCCCCTTTAAGTTTAGTATATCGTTTAAATTCCCACTAATGATAAAAATTGAAAGTTGGTTTAATCCTTAACTTTTGCAAACCAAGATTTGTGATAATGCCATTTTGTGTGTGTGTGTTCCAATTTGAAAGGTTTCAAAAGCGAACTTGCTCCAGTTAAAATGATTTCACTTCCAAAAAAACCGGTGTTGGGGCCGCTATTGCAGTATCTATTAACTAACAAACAATCAATAACATATATTTATGCATACTCTCGCAATATTAACAACCGCTTTTATGTTACACAAAACATCTAAATTAACTGCCGTTTTTGAAAATGTTTGTGCACTTGTTAACAATTTATGGGTCCAGAAGTCTTCAATTTGTAACAACTAGCGGACAGTAAGAAATAAGGCAGATAATGATAAACAGGGTACAAGACTTAGAAAGTAGCTGTTTCAGTACAAGAAAACTTTTTTTTCGGTTAAATGGTTTAACAAAGATCAGTATTAATGTATTACAGAGAATCATAACCTTACTGGCAAACTAAAAATGTTGGAAATTCCTGATAAAAATTAGTTGTAATTCCAGAATATCGGAGGATGTGTTGGCATGAGATGCTGTTGGAAAGCAGTCAATAAAAAACAATTTTCAATAAAAAACATTCTATAAACTAGGAAATATTTAGTAATTCTAGTCACGGGCTCTGTTATTATAAACGCTTTCCTCTCAGGAAAAATGTGAATAAAGAAACAAATTTAATAGGATATCATAACTGATTTTCTGAAACCATTACATCATAATACAAATATATTCAAACTGTAAAGCCAAACATAAACATACATAATAAAAGTATGATTTATTATTTATACACCAAAGAAAATTAAGTTTATGAATAGAAATGTGATATAATTGAAACACCGATCACAATGTACACAAAAACATAACAGCTTTATTCGAGACACGAATATTATGCATAAAATAGGCGCATATCACCAAGTTGCTCATTTATTTTTAAGCATATTTAACATCAAATAACATAATAAGAAAGCAAAACACACCTTTGAAACAAATAAAAAAACTGAAATTCTAAGATATCATCGATATGAAACCAATTTTATTGTTATGCTTTTAAAACGTACGAATATATAGCAAATTTTCACACATCTATTAAAGTTGTTATATTTGTAATTTTTGTATTAAATAGAAAAAAAAAGAATACACGTTTAACTATAGTTTCGACAGAAATAATAATAAAATATCACATCATTTAATTAAAAAGGACAAGTTAAGTAACGATCAAGGATTTATATAGATATTTATTTTGCATCAAACTGTGAAATAATAAAAAAAAAATATCTACAATAAATCTATATTTAAAGAGTTTATTTGTTTGTTCACCTGAACGACACTCCATGCACATACTGTGCCAAAGATCCAGGTCAGATACCTCTGTGGTTCATTTATAGCCATACCTGATTTTGGATTGTGGACCAGATGAAAGCACCGAGTGAACAACACCCGCTGTCTGAAGCAGCTGCTCTTAGTTGAAAAATAATATTCGTTAAAAATGTGCTATCTCTTAATGTAAAGGTCGTGATATTGACTAACTAAGAAATTTGGGTAATTAATTATTATATAAGAAATTTTAATATTTGTCATCGTTAATTTCAAAAGCTTTATGAAATTCATCTAATTGGATAGATTTATTACTTTGCTTTTATTTTTGATAAGCAAATACCTCATATCTCTCGTTCTTTTATTTAATAAGCATAAAAAGGAATAACTGTTTGTTTGTTAATTTTTTTGTTAAGCAATGGGCTATTTGCACTGTGCCTAACGCATTTGTGATATCGAATATTATATTTTTATCGGTTTTTTATTTCCTAATCATGATAAAGATTTTGTTAAAAATTATAAAATTTATTAAAAATACTGAATTCAATACTTGTTTATCAAGAGCAAAGGTAAGATAATATAGCTGTAAGTTTAGATAAACTTTATTAAGTTTGATAAAATTCAAAGTGATAATTTTTTTCTTATAACTATTCCGAGTGTTTATTTAGGGAAGTTAAAATCAATATTACTTATTTTTTAAAACGAATCAGTTCCTAATATAAAATGATTAGGTAATCACAAGTAGCTTTTACTGTAGTAAAAACATTAAAATGTTACATATAGTACGATTTCAGTTTATATGAATCAACAGTTTTTCCTTTGCAAAACATCGGTACAAATGTTTATACAAGACTGGTGAAATATTCACTTTTAACACGGATATTGAAATCATGAAATTAGATATAAAAATAACTCGTAGAAAAATTATTAGTTAAGAACAACCTTATGCATTTAGATAACTAAGAATCGGTATACACCCATCTCGTTTTTTCTAGAAAACTCAGACTAGCATGAACCAGGGTAATTCTTGAGAAATACGAGAATTTACAAACGAGTCCTGCTTCATTTGGGTGGTCTGAAATGCAAAACTTTTAATACTATTGGATTACAAAGAAAAAGGGTCTTACATGAAAATGACGTGAGTCGAACAATAAATACCATGTCCTTGAAGAAACAACTATTTGAATGTATTCGTTCGCAACTCAGACGAACGTGATAGAAAAATACAACCAATATACGATGCACACAATGTTACCATGTGAATTTTCAATCAAAACGAGTATGTATGTGTAAATAAAGGGGAAACTACTTTGCATGTACACCTAAAAACACAAATGTCTTGAAATAAAATAAAAAGAAAATATAGTGAAATACCAGAATTTAATATTATTATATTTTTCCGCATTCGGTGGCTTTTTCAAAGGCTTAAATTTATTTTCACTTACAAGCAAACTTAAATACTTTAACTTGCTTAGTTTTGATTAAATGTTTTACTGTTGCTACTTTATTGTAATAAATTGGTTTGCTTCAATATCTTCTTTTCTTGTATACATAGATAACATATTCAAACAAGAGCAAAAAAGTCAATAAATGTATAGAAATATTTATTTTTGGCATTGGAAAACAAAGGAATATGGATTAACTTGAAGCACCAGGATCACCCAGAAAGAGACCCACAACAAGTTGTACCCCAGCTGTGGTAAGTAGTGTGACATCTTGTTACAATTGAGAGTCTACGAGCGCAAAAGGTCAGTAGCCACACTCGTCCACGTGGCCCAAGCAACAGTATGGAATATAATGAAATAATTTCCATCTGGAAACAAGGCCAACATGGTAGGGGTTCACCAAGATAATACATCTAGTCATACCTCTCATTCACCGTCACATACTTCAGAGAGCTGGAAAAGGAAACTAGAATTAATACCATTCCTTACGAAGACACACACTTATCAAGTCACCGGGTGCATCACCTATGGATTTCTGTTGAAACGGGTGCTAGGAAGCCATCGTCTTCGCACATTAAATAGATTATAGGAAGTCAGCAGGAAGAAGTAATGTGCTTTGTACAGGACATCCTTATGACAGAGCCTTTTGCAGTAGAAACTACGCTTAGGACTTTTGTCAAGATGCATGACCTGACGTGGCAACATGAGCTGTAACAACGTGATGAGTTTCCAAATTTGTTTTAATATAACGTACTCAACAATCTAGAGCGCCAACTATTATGACACGTAAGAAAATATTATTTGCCATGAATCTAAAAAGAAATATTTAAATATATTCCAAAATATTTTATCAAAAATGCTTCAGTGAATTATCGCACCGAAAATGTAAACGTTTAATATATTTTTATGAAAAAAAGGTCTGCAATTACTAAAAATTCAGTTTTATAAATAAACGTCTAAATTTCCAGAAAAAACGTTTTAATAAACAAAGTATTAAGCAACCCAGAATTATCCGGTCAACATGAACTCCTTTACATACAGAAATTTTGTTTCAGCCTACAACTGATAATGCATAATTCCCCAATTTACACCTAATCAATGTCACCATAAACAGCCATCACGCGCGTAAAACATTGAACCTGGGTTGACATGTACGGTAAATACCCTAACCGTTAGACCGTGAGAACTTCTGATCTTAACACTCTATATTGTCAGTTTATTTTTAGAATATCTATACCATAAAACTAAAAAAGATACGCGTATATATTGTATACATAAGTAATTTATTCAATGGATTTACCACCGAGAGTTTTTTGTTTGTTTCATCCATTTCTATTCTATTCTCTCCAAGTCAAAATCCCAAATTATTACTGTTTTCTGATTCGTTGATTTGTGTGTTAAATTTCGCTCAAGGCTACTCAAGGGCTATCTGCACCAGCCGTCCTTAATTTTGAAATGAAAGACTAGAGGAAAGACAGCTAGTCAACAATACCCACCGCCATCTCTTGGGTTACTCTTTTACCAATGAATAGTGGAACTGATTGCCACATTATAGCACCCCGCACATGAATAGGCGAGAATTTTCGGCGACGTGATCTGAACTCGCGACTCGTCCAGTGTCCTAACTACCAGGACGTGCTAGAAAGTTTTCTGATTTAAAAAGTTGATAGATTGTTCCAAATAAATTGAGGACCTTGAAAGCAAAATATAGACTCTGGAAACTAAGAAAGTTTATTAAACTATTTACACTAGAACAAGAGTTTCATTTTGTCAAGTTTATACTTTTAAATCTTCATCATTGACAATTAAACTGAAAATGCAATGTTAGATAAGAAGTAAAATACCAGTCAGATATGACGACACCTATTGCTAAAAGATAAAATAAAATAAAACTTCCCAACTAATACCGGTCTAATTTAATGGAGGGGGACGAGGAAGCTCTTTCTTGGAAAGTTACATTGAAAGCTATTATTACAGAAACATGATCGTTGATGTAAAAGTCATGGGGGAAAAAGTTTAGGAGCTGCTGTTCTAGTGATTCGGAGTATTGAAATGTCCATGGTTTAGTTTGAAATTCCCAGCAATTTCGCTGAATTCTGCCTGAGATCAAGGCAAGACACGTGTACGTTTTTGTTTAGTTTCTTGAAGGCTTCTCGAACTTGTATTTCAGACAACGAATGTTTCAAGAGATTGTGGCCAATTTACATAATCAATGGCACCAGCTTGTGAAATAAACTTCGTCTGCATGGCTATATCAAAAACAAATAATGTTTTATTACTACCTCACATTTTACACCATATTTAATTATATTATCTTTCCTGTAAAAAACTATCCGCTGGTGGACTACCTACATGTTTTAATGTTAGTGTTAAATACATCAAAACGCAAAAGATCGTTACTTTTATCAAAATTAACACGTTAATGAATTAAAATTAAATGATCGGTTAACATTACGAGTTAAAACATATTTTTGAGTAACTTTTGTCATTTGGCGAATGTCTGACTTAATTTTTTCCTGCTAGTAGATTTATAAGGTAAGCAATAATTCTGCACGCGAAACTTTAATAGCGGGAAATTACCTTCCTCAGTTCTATCCCTTAACGCCAGGTGAGCAACACTTCTCACAAGAGACTGTTTATTAATGCTACGCTGATACTCTAGATAGTTTTAACCAATTCTATCAAAGTTGAAATATTATGAACACTATTAGTAGTAACCATTAGCGTTTTCAAAAGGCTAAATGGTTATTTATTCTATTAGAACTTAAAATATATATTTGAACATTCGTTTAGTTTTCCAGTGAGAGTTA
This sequence comes from Limulus polyphemus, assembly GCF_000517525.1. Taxonomy (NCBI): domain Eukaryota; kingdom Metazoa; phylum Arthropoda; class Merostomata; order Xiphosura; family Limulidae; genus Limulus; species Limulus polyphemus. The sequence continues at coordinate 413,637 of NW_013666076.1, read as the reverse complement.
AAAACATATAACAGAATTTCCTCCCCTTATTTACAGAAATTATCCAAAGTGCATAGTCCGCATAAATACGATACTTTTTTTTTTATCCTTTGGGCGATGATTAAGAAAGATTTATAAAACCGATGCTTTGCAAATGGAAAATAATGATGATTTTTTTACGCACGGGAGAAAAACCATCTGCTATTTTAGAAGAATGATAAACTGCTACATATTACACTTTCAAGACAGTCTTCCACAGATAATTTGAATGGGATCTAATTGCAATGAAACATTTATCTAGGGATCTGAGTGGGATTTACTTAAAACGAAATCTTTATTTAGGGCTCCATAGAAAGTTTTGGAAATTAGGTTTAAAGCAAAACTTTAGAAAATCAATTTTCTTGTGTTTATTAAATTCATGTCTATACGTAGGGTCAATATTCCAGGATGAGAAGGTGAGACATCATATATCATCCTGCGATTAAAAAATGAAAACAAACTAAACAGGCGGGCAATTATTTGTTTAAGTATATTAAAATAAACACTAGGTGTTTAAAACACATTAGATGTTTTGTAAACGTTATTACGATGACCTACTAGCTAAAACACGGCAGCAATCAACCACTCAATAAAACATCTTTTTTTTTAATTGGCTGCAGTCTTCATCACGTGACTATAAATGGAAAGTTTAATAAATGACATCACGAATATAGAGCCTTTAAAGTAAACCTATTTCACGAGGGAGGGGGGAAATTCCAGACATGGTTGAACGAATCTCTGGCGATTCACCTGCTCAATTCAATACAGGAATACAATTTCAAAGACCCGCAAGCAGAAGTTCTGGGACAAAACTTAAATAAGCGATTAGGTTTTCTTTAAAACTTACTTTTTGTTAACTCTAGTAGATGGGAACGTACATGAAGTTACTTAATAGTACGGGGTTTTACCGTATACTCACTGTTGATAGATCTTCTTAAATACTTCCTGATTCTGTAGTTGTCGTTTTGAGCATGGTATCACAATGAAAAAATAAAAAAAAGCAGGAAAAAAGTTGGTCGCCAATATTTCAAGTTTCTGACATTTTACATGCGAGTTAACACTAATTCGTATATTACGAACGAAAAAGTGAAATTTTAAGATGTTTTCACTCTGTTTGATGCATTAAGTTGCTAACAACAACGAACGCTAGGATGTGACTTGTAAAATTAAAAAAAAACAAGGCAAATGAAACTGAAACAACGGTAAACTTGTATATGCTGAAAAACTTTAAACTGTGATACAGTATAGAGGTTTTATAAGTCACGATATCGTAGCTCACTGGGAACACTACATAATCCATAACATCTCTCATTTCTAAACTTTACATTACTTATAACTAAGACTTTGATTCTACCGTATGCCATTTATAAGAGTATTAGAACAAGGTTTAAACCCACACAGGTTTGAAACTATATATTCATAACTAATAAACTGATTCACTTGATACAGCGATCTTCTCTAAAATAGTTTAGTGTGAAACACGTTTTAATCGTCATAGAGTCCTGTTACGTAGCGCGGAAAATCTTTTATTATTATTTTGACTACACTTTGTAGTTAACTAAAAAGTTCAAATTCGCAGGTCGTAGGTTAGAGTCGCGATATAGCTCAACACGCTTCACACTTTCAGCTGCGAGAGTGTTATAAAAGAGTCAGGCAAAGCCACCTTGGCGGCGGGTACTGATGACTGTTTGATCTTTCTCTAGTCAGTAATTCAAAATTGAGATTAGTCATACTTGAACCCTAAAGGTCTCTGACCTTGTCGTTTGATACATATCCGCATAGAGTTGCCGTTCAAGTTAAAATACCAGTAACAAGACAAAATTCTACAGTAGGTATCAACTGTGTTAAAACATGAGAGTGATACAGACACAAGAGAGAAAACATAAAATTGTGTCTGTCTGCTCTTTTAAAAGAAACAGTAAATTCTCAGCTGATTCAGTACATATAGTTTAAAATTATGGCTTCATAAAATATCAATTTAAGAACAAGTGAGACAAAGGGCAAAACTTTTACATTAACTAACGTTAGATCTTTAGCTACATATTAATTTAGTTCAACAAAATATCAATTGTTTATTTTGGAAAGACTAAATTAGAAGGTTAACTTGTAAGTTAACATTATGTTAGAATTCATCACTCATAATACTCAAAAGTACGCAGGATCAACAGAAAAAAGTTAGTATCAGAAAAGAATCCCAATAATCCGAGCTCTTGGGGTGAAGATTTAGGCGATCGAAAAGACAAAAACTGTTATTTTTCTTATTGCAGTAAGATAGACCCAGAACTATATTGTCTTCATATTATTTGGAAACCAGTATTTTTCTCGTAAGATAAGTATTGTACTTGGTTAAACTTTCCATTTTAAATAACTAGATATAATTACAAGTATTGTACTTGGTTAAACTTTAGTACTTGTAATTATATCTAGTTGTTTAAAATGGAGGGTTTAATTAAGTACAATACTTGTAATTATAACTAGTTGTTTAAAATGGAGGGTTTAATTAAGTACAATACTTGTAATTATAACTAGTTGTTTAAATTGGAGAGTTTAATTAAGTACAATACTTGTAATTATATCTAGTTGTTTAAAATGGGTTTAATTGGAGAGTTTAATAAGCCCAACTAGAGATAATTACAAGTACTGGGCTTAGTTTAACTCCAAAGTTAAACAACTAGAGATAATTACAAGTACTGGTCTCAGTTTAACTCCAAAGTTAAACAACTAGAGATAATTACAGGTACTGGGCTTAGTTTAACTCCAAAGTTAAACAACTAGAGATAATTACAAGTACTGGGCTCAGTTTAACTCCAAAGTTAAACAACTAGAGATAATTACAAGTACTGGGCTTAGTTTAACTCCAAAGTTAAACAACTAGAGATAATTACAAGTACTGGGCTTAGTTTAACTCCAAAGTTAAACAACTAGAGATAATTACGACACACTATGTTCACAACAGATTCTTTGTTTTCATTGCGATAGCGTGCTAATGCAAAACTTCCGTTAAGTTTTTCTTCACAAGTGAACACTTTAGTTAGGAAAACCTTGAATTTTACCTGATAGTGGGCGGACCGGCTGATGTTCTGAGGTCAGCCAAAACCACTACTAATAGCCTGTTAACACTTCCGCGTTTATAATACCACAGAATGTCTTCCTGGTGTACACGTTTCTCTAGTGTGCGGAGGATCAAATGAACAGATTAGCATGAGTATGCTGATTAAAACAATTACTGTTATCGTGTTTGGCCTCCATTTCACCTTTATCGTGTCATGGTCTTGACGTCACTTCGCCTCATCTTTTCGGCCATTTATATGAGGCACAAGCATGCCCTGAAATATTTGACAGTCAAAACAAAACTATTTCCAATGGAAATGAGTCATGAAATGTAATATTTAAATAACCTGTAGTCATATACACTTAAACAAAACAAATTTAGAACACAAGGATATAAACTGAAACATCTGTCTTACTGAGCAATATGAAATTTATCGAACATTATTTAGTGTGTTTTTTCGACCAGTCAACGTTCTAGCAAAAACTCATGCGAGGATGCGTAAATCGGTCTGGTTAAGACAGCAAAATTATACACTAGTGTGAAACTTATAATTCTAAGTAAACTTCAAACCAAGAATTGGCAACTCCAAACAATGGCTAATAAGTTTTGAAGTTTGATTTAACTATAGTGAAAAAAAAAAACTTTTACAAATTTTCATATGGTTTACATCTTGACCTTCATTTAGTTATTGAAAAAAAACACACATTCTAAAGTTGGTTAGTTTGTTACAACACGCTTAACTAAAACATACTAATTGAGCTGATTGAGGCACGCGGTAGTACTGGTGTACCCTAAGTCGTTGAGGATTTTTTTGTGCAGGAGATTAGAAAGAAAATCTACTATTTAAAATAATTATATAAAGGGTTGAGTAGGTTATATTAAAACGATTTTAAATATGCAAATCAACAAATCACGTAACGTCGCATTAGCAAAATATTTATATACTCAGACCATACATACATTATTACGAACTTATAATTTCTAAGATGTAATATTACTTGGACTTTATGACATTGGAAACCAAAGCAACTTGGATCAACTTGGGAAACCAGGATCACCCATAAATAGATCTGTAACAAGTCGTACCCCAACCGTGGTAAGCAAAGTGCGGCGTCTTGTAACAGGTGAGAATTCGCGAACACAAAGGTAAATTGCAAAAGCTATTCACTTGAGCTTCGACTAGAAGTGCAACATAAATCTTATGTTCACAAGATGCTTCCACGATATATCAGTTCAACCGTCGCATACCTGAAGCAGTTGAATAAGGAAACGATTATTCATGCTATTTAATATAAGGATATACTGGTCAAGTCGCCTGATTCAATGCCTGTGGATTTATGAGTGATCGGACTTCTGAAACGGGCGCTAATAAACTGTCGACCTCGTACACAAGATGGATTATGAAAAACAAGCAGGAAGAAAGGTGTGTGTGCTTTGGGCATGACAGCCTTACGACGGAACTCTTTTTCAGGGCTATTATCACGATGCATGTTCGTCAGGTAGAGCATGGCCGAACCTGGCAGCGTGGACTCTAACAATGTGGTGAAGTTCCCAAATCGTTTTAATATAACGTACTCAACTTCTGTTCTTAAAAACTTCTTGTTCTAGAGAAACTAAGTTTCATTGCTGCACATTGAGAATCACAAGTTTTATTGGGAAAGGTTTGGACTCAGTACAGGATGTTTCAAAACGTTCCTAAATCGCTTTTACGTAATAAATATTGTTTAAGTACCATTTTTCTCTCCCTTACGTAAACTAGCATTGTTTTAGTACCATTCTGTCTTTCCCTTTCAACAATACAGGATTGATGGTTCGAGTAACAGGCGTTCCAGCGTGCTAGATATTGTCTGATACATTTATAAATTTATTTAAAAAAAGGTTTATTTTATGTGTATTAAAACAGATTTATTTGTGTATATTACATTATTACTTCAAAGGACTGTAGTGCGAACGCGGGACTTGTGTAAACCTACATCAGCGATTCGTGTGCAATTATATAAAATTTATTACATTAACCCATAATATGGACAATGCTTTAAAAGAGAATTGCGAAATTTTATTTACGGACCCTAAGAAAATGAATCTAGCATTGTGTAAGTGTGGGAAGTATCGCCGGAAAGATTCTATGTGGATTAAATAAATCCTCAGCAACCTAGACACAACATCATGTCCCCAAGTGGCACAGCGGTATGTCTACGGACTTACAGCGCTAGAAAACGGGTTTCGATACCATGGTGGGCAGAGCACAGATAGCCCATTGTGTAAGTGTGGGAAGTATCGCCGGAAAGATTCTATGTGGATTAAATAAATCCTCAGCAACCTAGACACAACATCATGTCCCCAAGTGGCACAGCGGTGTGTCTACGGACTTACAGCGCTAGGAAACGGGTTTCGATACCGTGGTGGGCAGAGCACAGATAGCCCATTGTGTAAGTGTGGGAAGTATCGCCGGAAAGATTCTATGTGGATTAAATAAATCCTCAGCAACGTAGACACAACATCATGTCCCCAAGTGGCACAGCGGTATGTCTACGGACTTACAGCGCTAGGAAACGGGTTTCGATACCGTGGTGGGCAAAGCACAGATAGCCCATTGTGTAGTTTTGTGCTTCAATCCAAACAAACACAACATCATTAGCACGGAGCCAACCAAACTACAATACCAAGAAGCAGAAGTTTTAAACAGTAAAAAATACCAAAAATCACCTTAGAAGGGGAACAAATTAAACATAAAATCTGAACTATCTGATATAGCAATAAAAATTAAAGAGCAAAAATCTATTGTTGGGGAGGGGGGAGGAAAAAGGTCGAAGGTGTACCTGACTCGTCCAGGTCCATCAAAACCGGACCTAAAAACATCCAATACAGCGAATGATAAACCTTAGTCTCACTATAATTTAATTAGTATTTTTAATTCACTGTAGTTAATGAAAGGGCACAGGCTTCAGTAATCATGTCTCAAAATATAACTTTTGATGAAGCTGATCGTGGAATAATTGAGCTTCAATGATAAGTATGCAGAACAACGATTTATAGGCATAATGATTTATTTATGGTGGAACATACTACATATTTCTACAGAACATTGGTCTATCTTAATGGTGCACTTAGTATGGGTGCAAAATTTCAAGTTTCTAGGTTCCTTCTTCTTTGAGCTACGGCAGTCACATATACACAGACACGCACGTGCGTTTCTGTCTGTGATTTTTATTTGTAACATAAGGAACCACTTCTTTTCTGTGTGGTTTTTCGCTAGCTTGTCTCATTAAAAAGATGCGCGCACGTACGCACGCACGCGGATAAGATAGATAATAATACCCAGGTACACACCCTCAGGGTCCATTTAGTACGGGTGCAAAATTTCAGGTCTCTAGGTTTTTCCTCGTGGAGCTATGGCGGTCACATTTTCTTCTTCAGACCAATGTTCTGTTCAAACATGTAGTATGTTCTACCATAAATAAATCGCTTCATTATGTTTATAAATCGTTGTTTGCCTACTTATTATTACATTAGCATAATGTGCTTCCTTACTTAAGTAGCTGACTTTCAAATTAAACAGAAATCCTTATATAGTTAGTTTAACGAAAAATATGCGGAAGTAATAAAAATCACATGTTCTACATAAATAGGCTCAAGTATATACGAAGTTGATATATTTAATGTTCCGACGATTAAACTGACAGTCGATAACCTGGTAATTTCCTGCACTCAGATATCTTAAAGCGGATTAAATTTTTTTATAAACACTGGAATTTAATGAAAAGGGTTATAAATGATGTTGTCTTCTAATAGTAACATAACAGACATTCCGTGGGCTTGGCCGGTAACTCATCTACGTCCTCTTGGAGTTTTTGTTTTTCGACAACGTAAAAGAACGATACCATACCTGATTTGTGTGAAACTATACATAAGACGAGAATACAAGCGCGGAATTTCTTCATAGTAACACGTGTTTGTGTAGACGGAATTTATTTATTTAAAATCAAGGGAGGAAATAGATCATTATGATGTACACTTTAGTTTTTTATGTAATCCATTAGAGAATATGGTTCGAAGGAGTTAAATTACACAACTGAATACTTTTAGAATAATGATTGAAGAACGTGGATGGAATGAAATTTTTGCATTTATAACAGTTCGACATTTTGCGTATATCGAAAAAAAAAATAAAGTAACAAATAATTAATATAAATAAAAATATTTGTCTTCGCACATGCACTTTTCCTTACGTCACATCTGCTATGATCCACATGCTTTATCATGCTTGTTTGACCTTTAAAATATGCACCAGTCTAGGCCGAGTTTCGTAAATGTTACGAAACAGTTTTAGTTACATGTTTGTCCAATAAAGATAATAAAATATTTTTAACCCCAGTTTCGTCTTCATTTTGCCAGAAGTAAAAACAGGAAAATATAAATAAATTAAATAGATATCACTAATACAAAACTTGGTCCATTATGCTTTTACAGAAAAATTGTATTACTGTATTTCATTATTATACCGTTTATGTTTTTTATAAACTAATTTAATGTTTATTTAATAATTGTTGCGTAGTATTATTTCAGCGATATCTAAACAAAATCATTTTTTCGTATTATGACGCATTAAAGTGATATTTTTGTTTTGAAAGAATAAACAGTTTTTTTGTTCGCAGTTGTGATTAAGACAAGATCCGTAATTACGTGGGGATATTTTAGTATTTAAGTAATTACGTGAAGATATTTTGGTATTTAAGTAATTACGTGGGGATATTCTAGTATTTAAGTAATTACGTGAGGATATTTTAGTATTTAAGTAATTACGTGGGGATATTCTAGTATTTAAGTAATTACATGAGGATATTTTAGTATTTAAGTAATTACGTGGGGATATTTTAGTATTTAAGTAATTACGTGGGGATATTTTAGCAGTTAAAGAAGAACATCTTTTGATTTCTATAAACTTAGTAATTGTAAATTATATGCGCCTCATAACAGCTTTGTTTGTGGCGTAGTAAACACAACAGATAAAACACTTTCGATAGAGAACTTTACATGTTAATACTTGTTTGTGTATTTTATATGCTTTATCATTCATGCAAAGAAAATAAAACATTGAGAGTTTTATTTCTGAATGGAATAAAACTTGTTTTCTTTGCTGGAGGACGTAGACATTAATCTGCCTTTTCAAAATGTTGGATTAACCAGAGCAATGATGCCTTGAGAACGACTTTTCCAAATTAAGGAATTTATACCATTTTATATATTGATTTATACTATGAAATTTGTTTACAACTAATTAGAATATTATAAATAAGAATGGTCTTTTTATATATTATATAAATTTTATATCATATAAGTTTACTTGTTTTAATGGAAAACTACACAATTGGATACTTCCGCTCTGCCCAACATGGGGAATCGAATCCCGGGCTTTAGTGTTTTAAGTCCGTAAAGTTACTGCTAAGTAAGATCAAACAACTTGGACATTGTGCGAACAAAATGTTTTAACGGTACGCTGCGTCGTTCTTCATATGGAGAACCAAAAATATAGCCGTCCTAGAAATCACAGAAGCCTTTCTTGTAGTTTTACAACCTGCTTTAGCTGTTTTCAATTTCGGTTGTTAGCTTAAAATGAACCAGAGTAAATCCGCTATAGATCACTGTAACGGAAACTAACGACACTAGTCGGCCAAAAGGTGAAGTAAAACGTGCAAAGCGATTTACAAAGAGGGACGCTGCCGTATAAGTTTAAAATAGTTATAAGTTTAGTTGTTATACTATGTTCAAATTGAGCAGGAAGTGTGGATACGTCTTTAGTTGTATACTATATTCAAATTGGGCAGTGAGTGTGAATACACACGTGTATGTGTTAATAGTGTCATTCAGGAAAAGTGTGAAAATAATTATCTTTATTTAATATATAAACCAAACGTTCAACTTGAACAGCGGCTTTAATTTACAATTATTAGTATTTACATGTTTCCTTGAAAATGCTTGTGTGTCAGACTATGAACCACGTATATGCACTAACTGAGCCTCATTCTTGTGTGTGTGTGTTAGAACTATGAACCACGTATACGCACTAATTGAGTCTCATTCTTGTGTATGTGTGTTAGAACTATGAACTACGTACATGCACTAACTGAGCCTCATTCTTGTGTGTGTGTTAGAACTATGAACCACGTATACGCACTAATTGAGTCTCATTCTTGTGTATGTGTGTTAGAACTATGAACCACGTACATGCACTAACTGAGCCTCATTCTTGTGTGTGTGTGTGTTAGAACTATGAACCACGTATACGCACTAATTGAGATGGTTCATAGTTCTAATACACACAAGAATGAGGCTCAATTAGTGCGTGTACGTGGTTCATAGTTCTAACACACATACACAAGAATGAGAGTACACGCACTAATTGAGCCTCATTCTTGTGTGTGTGTGTTAGAACTACAAACCACGTACACGCACTAATTGAGCCTCATTTTCTGATTTTGTTTTTAATGTGGTTAAAAACCAAACAAGGAAAACACTCAGGTAGGACACACTTGACTCGTGGTTGGCATGATAGTAACTGTAAATGAATGAAGCTTCGTTTATATTTCTACAGGATGAACCGTATCTAATGGATCATTTTTACTTTATTGTTTATTTTCACGTCGCGTATCAAACGTTAGAGGCAGCGCTACGTTTTAAAAAGGTATCAGCACATTATCTGAGCATATAAATGAAAGCCTTCGGATCCCCTGTGGCGATTCGGAGAACTATCTTAGCTCTCTACAACAAGATTTTCCGTATTTCGTGGCCTTAACCTTTGATAGTGCTGCTTCCAAGTAAACCTTGATCGGGCGCTGCGAAGAAGTTTGAATGTTTATTATTTTAAAATAGTTTTTATATAAACTTATTACTACTAGCCGGAAGAACCTCACTATGTGAAACACCAATAGAAAAGTGTGTAAAAAGTTGTTTCGTTCTGAATCATGAAAAATCTCACCATTTTTTAGCAAAACATGGGTATAACCTGTTACAATGCTGATGGTATCAGCTTTTGCCTTTTTTTTTTTCTTGAAAATAACGTCTTTTTATAAGGCGTGGATTTAGTTGATTTTATGCATCGTCAAGCTGAACAATATGTGCTTGTAATAAAAATAATTTTCCTGTAATTTAATGTTTCATACTTTATTCTTAGGAAAGTGTTACTATAGTTTCTTTTAGATTAAAGCGGACGTCGTAATATGTATATGGTAAGTTTAGTTCGTCCTACACCCTTCAAAATTGGGTTTTCCCAAGTCTTAGGCACGTCCTTCTTTGACAACTAAGTTAATTCGTCTAACAGAAAGAAACCGGATTGACTAAACATTGACATAGAAGCAGAAAACTAAATAAAGTTAGCAAGTAAAAGTTGCTTAGGAAAACTGACATTATTAGATCAGTGATGTATAAAAGTGTGTGAAGATCAGCCACGTGTCGAATGTATTATAGAGAGTGTTGGAAACGTGTGACTTATAAAATCGAATGCAGCTGTCAAGGTTGCTACACTATCAATCAGAATGTTGAAAAGCTAGGACTTTGAAACACTGGTATTTTCTTATTCCGGGTGTCATTGATGCTGAAACAATTTTTATAGTAGGCCTAGCTGCAAACAGCTGAACAAAACTGTAACCACTATATGTGATGGAAACCACGCATTCCGATTGCTGTTATGTTAATACGGTAATAAGAATAAACCAATATCAGCACATGTCCATCTATTTAAGCGAACAACAACAAAAAAGCCTTAACCACAGTCCTTGCTACAATGTTAACAACAGAATTACCATCAAATGTTGAAAACAAAAGCAAGGTAAATCAAAAACTAAAGGTTTGTTTTGTAATTAAGCACAAAGTTACACAAGGAGCTATCTGTGCTCTGCCCACCACGGGTATCGAAACCCGGATTAAACTTCAATACTAGGAACATATTTTCTCACAGAAAACTGCTAGTAAATATCATGTAACGTCTCTGTAAAACTAGCGAGACCTACAGAATTTATAACTTTAAAAAATATATATTCGTACTCAAAGAGCTTTACTTGAATTATCGCAAATATGCAAAGAAAAAAAACCCACTTTTTCTAACACCGCTAGCAGGTGCGCTGTGTCCTCGTACTTCAAGCCGCACCCTAGTTCCCGCACCCTTACCTGATGCCATCTCTCAACGTTCGTAAACTCCACTTTCTTGTTCTTCAACAGCGAAGAAATTTATGAAGTAACGCTTTTAAATTTTGCATAGTTTTCTTTATATCTGTTCGTATGTTAAGTTGATATTTTAAACCTGAAATACGTGTTATTCATACACTATTTTGCTCATTTAAAACCTGAAATACGAATTATTCACACATTATATTGTTCATTTGAAACCTGAAATACGAATTATTCACACATTATATTGTTCATTTGAAACCTGAAATACGTGTTATTTATATATTACTTTGTTTATTTTGCAAATTGAATTGTCCACCAGCCTAAACTTGTAGGTTTCAATTTTATTTTCACTTCCAAACTTTAACTTATTAAACAATAGTTTCATGCTAATAGCTAATATCAACGGTTTTAAGTGTACAGCTGTTGTCTTACAACAAAAATGAGCCACATCGTGAGTCGAAACCAATCCTCTTGAGGTTTTTTTGTTGTTGTTTACTAATTTTAACAAACTATCCCGTTCTTACTGTCATCAGGATAATTTCAAGTACAAAATGTTCACAATAAGGCTTTGTTTGTTTGTAGTTAAGCACAAAGGGCTATCTGTGCTCTGCCCATCACGGGTATCGAAACCCGGTTTATAGTGTTGTAACTCCGCAGACATACCGCTGTGCCACTGGGGAGCCATAATAAGGCATCAATGAAGTATCAGACGTGCTTTCCAAAATCATAATATTCTGAAATTCTTTAATACACAAACTTGTAATGCACTTGCCAAAGAACTACCAATAACCAGTTTGAAATGTGTTTGTTTATTCTTAAGCATAAAGCTACACAATGGGCAATCTGTGCTTTGCCCACCATGAATATTGAAACTCGTTTTTTTAGCGTTTTTAACCTTCAAACTGACTATCGAGCCACTGGAAGGTTTTGGGATGTGTGTTGCGATACTGGGTTTATTGTGTACCTTTTAAGGGATACGCATAATAATAAGCTAATAAAAAGGAAACAAGATGGAATCCTCAATAGTCGCGGTACTTGAAATTATTTTAGGTAGGACTAGAGAAAATCAATCTATGCCCCCCCCCCCCCATCCTGAGTTATTAGCTACAATACCAAGCGTGGGGACGCATACATCCAATTGGATTTTATTACTCATCAAATTGAATTTTTTTAAGCAAGATTAGAGTAAATTACTCTACGAGACCTTGGACATGGCCAAATACACAAATCGAAAGCGTTTGACCTCCTGAGTTCAAGAGTGTAATTGTATCTCAAATAAGTCAAGAGATGACGGAGCTTTGTACAAGTTTGTACTAAAAAAAACTCAGAGCCTTTCTATGCGCCGCTATACCACATCAAAAAAAGGTCTCATAGATTAATTTACTCTAATCCTGCCTAAAAGAATTTCAAGTGCCGCGGCTATTGAAGATTTCCTTTTGTTATTAATAGAGTTCATAAAAATATCGTCTTGAATTGAAAGCACATGCAGTTACAGCAAAGAGAAGTGTTTTATTGCTAAGGCATTGTTCAAAATTCAGTCACAGTATAATCTACCCGTAAAAGGACATGTTTGACTCGAAAACGACAATTTTAGGAAAAAAACAAGGACGTGGGTGTTTGAACACTCGTTACGCGTACTTACTAAAGATGTAAGTATAAACATTTATAGTTGTTAGTCGCCAATAAGAACTTAAGTAAGATTATAGATGAGCTTCTGTGTGGGTGAACTGTATTGAAGGAGTCACGACTTTTGTCTGATTAAGTATTCTACCTGAAAGTATGTAATAAAAAGCGTAGAACATTCCTGGACTTCATGTCTCCAGACCTCCCACACAGTCGAATGTTCTTATTGGAGGAGACATCCATAGCCACGTGCTAGTCCGTCACAAACTAAAGAAGGTGTGAACACGAAAAGCTGCTGTCGTCAGGATCTAAATTTAACGTTTCGTTTGTCAAATTTAGGCTAAGTGAAGAAGATGTTCATTGGGTGCTTACCGGAACCGGAAAATCGAGATACGTACCAGACCACCTGGTGAACATCACACAAAACAGCCACAGGGTACTTCTTTTTTTTTCACTGCTCACATAAACTGCGATTACGTGGTATTACTGGTAATGCAAGACGAAACTATTACTACTCCCAGTGCTTTGCTTTATATACTGCACTAACATGACAAAAATGGTAGTGTTTATTGAAAACTTGTCCGTGATCAAAGCTCTGAGAAATGAAGACACGCCGGATGTGTAAGAAACATTTTGATGTCAAGTATCTGCAAAATAAAATAATAAACATCAAATATCTTGCCTAACAGTTTATTACTTAATGAAACAGTTTCGGCTTGGATGGCTAGCTTAAAGATAGTAGACAGACTTGTGTAACTTGGTTAACTTTCGGGAAAATAAGCACAAAAATATTCGAACCAAAGTTTTTTTATCTCACCTTCTTGTCACATTAATAAATATACACATTTTTGTGTGTTTATAGAAAGAGCTAATCAAACTAGAGTAACACGTGTCTCATCATATACTAAAGATAGTTGGTAGCTTAGGGTAATATTAGTAAGTATAAAATTAAAATTTTTATTCAGCATCGTAATATACACATAAATAAAACAGGCCTGCGAATTTAAACTTCATAAAAGTTGTTTTGGTTTTAATATAGGATTTTCCATAATTTAGCTATGCAGATTTCAAAAACAATATTCATTTTTTTTTTCTATCACGTAAGGATTTTTTATAAATTGGGAAGAAAAAATAAAACTCTTACTTAGATCAAATCATTATTTCGTTTACCACAATGAACATTCTTTATTATTATGTTTGGGTTCTAAAACGATCGATAAGACTCTCACGTCGCGATTGGTCTAGAGAAATCTATAGCCAGTTGTTGTCAACATTTTAAACATAACAAAATGTGACTCGATTTCAATGAAAATGATTCATTTATGTAAAAGTACATATGACGTTTTAAGAACAATTTGTACGCTATGGAGAAAAATAGATATCATTTTTGGATTCAGCGTACAGGAATTACTGTAGAACATGTAAACATTTCAAGACAAACCAAGACAACACTAAAACCATCGCAGGGCCTGTGTAATAAACGTGGGATACACGTTCAAATATATATCAATATAAATTTAATTTATTAAAGCAAAAAAAAATTAATAAAAAAAAAGATTATCAACTGTTGAAATGAAGTTATTTATTGTCTAAAATTATTTGATAAATACTTTCTAACACTTAGCAAAACAAAAAAGAAAACAGCAAAACATAAATGTTTTAAGCACATCCCGCAGAAAAGTCCTACTGTCCGAGGCACATTTATTCACCAAAATTCACGTAGACGAGAGTACAAACTATGCTACGTACGCCATATTTTTATTTTTAAGAGCTTACGTGGGAGGGGGCAATATTTCCGAGAGATCTTGCTCGTTCTACCTCTGTATCCGTGCATCATTGTATGACTGTTTTTCTGTTAATTTTGACATAAATAATGAAACGCGAAATACAAGCACACATTGTTAAACCTTTTTTATTTGTATTGTTTTGCTGTCGATTTGCCTATTATTTTAAAGATGAGAATAATCTGTCATACTTCAAAACTGTGAGAAAAATATATCTTACCAATTATTTTAAAATTAGTAATTACACCCAAGTAAGATGGAGTCCTCCTTGTCTTTTGGAACTAGGGAATCTGTGACTGCTGATTAGTTTAGAAATTAGTAATTACACCCAAGTAAGATGGAGTCCTCCTTGTCTTTTGGAACTAGAAATCTGTGACTGCTGATTAGTTTAGAAATTAGTAATTACACCCAAGTAAGATGGAGTCCTTCTTGTCTTTTGGAACTAGAAATCTGTGACTGCTGATTAGTTTAGAAATTAGTAATTACACCCAAGTAAGATGGAGTCCTCCTTGTCTTTTGGAACTAGGAAATCTGTGACTGATGATTAGTTTAGAAATTAGTAATTACACCCAAGTAAGATGGAGTCCTTCTTGTCTTTTGGAACTAAGAAATCTGTGACTGCTGATTAGTTTAGAAATTAGTGATTACACACAAGTAAGATGGAGTCCTTCTTATCGTTTGAGATGAGAGGAACTATAATCACTGATTAGTTTAAAAAGTAGTAAAATAGACTCCTTCTGATCACATGGGATTAGGGGAACTATGACCGCTGATTAGTTTGGAAATTAGTGATTACACCCAAAGACAGTGGAGTCTTAATTATTATCCACATATTTTACGCAGTTAGAACCTATAGAAGGCTGCAGGAAGTAACAAGTTTGATTAATGTAAGATCTAAAAATGTTCGTGATTTATGAATTTCAGAAAGTCACCATAATTACGGAATACAACACATAAATTTCCACCTTCTCTCTCGTCTAAGCACACAAAGCGAAATCTACAAACGTCTCCCTCAACCAACCTCATCTCATCATACTCGCAATATGAGATATGAGATATGGAGAATAGCCTAGCGTTTTACGCTCAACTAATTACAGCATGCTTTACTATAACTTGGAACACTGGAAACATAAGGTCAGAGGTGACTAATCTAGAACACTATTTTTACCAACCAACCAACTAACTAAATATATATATAACTACTACTGTTTCTTTCTTCTTCTCATTTTTAAGAAAAACTTTTGACAACAAAACTACAACCTCCTGTTATGAAAAACCATAACCACTGGAACTGTGTTCCAAACAATGTCACCTGGTTGATTGCTAATTAGGAAGTGATTAATTATGATTAACTCTCATCAGTAAAAATGTGCCAAGAGATATTATTTTAAAAAGGTACTTAAGTATTAATAACTATGTTTTAGAGGACAAACGGGTAAAACACAAATTTATACAGAAGGATGTTACTCCAACGCTTGTTTTTGAGAACAAGCGTGTGAAATTGGCTATTTAAACACTTGTGTACAGAAAATCACGTGGAGTTCTAAGAAGACCTTTTATTGAATGCTTATATATTCCGGTGTGTTAAGGTAAACTGTCAAAATTAACCTTTCCCTGGTAGCATTATGTAAGATGTAAGAGTTTTGGTTTGAAAGGACTCTTTCATGTGTTATAGTAATCTCCGGGGTGGTCTCATCTTGACTATTTTTAACTTGTCTGTCGTCAGATGGCGCGTAAACAGGAAGGTGTTAAGATATGATGCTGACCAGACGGAAGTAATTATAAATGTTTAGTACTTCTTCTGCTTGTTGGTACAGTCTCTTGGCTCCAACACTACCTGTTAGGCCTACGGTATGAACAACAGTCTTTCATAAAAAAAAAAGGTTAATTTTCTGTAACTGCGGAGTCTGTAATGATGAAAAGTAAACTTTTCTAAGAAATGTCAGGTTAATTTAGCTTGTGAGATGATAACAATAAAAATCAAAGATGGAAATTATTACGTATACATACATAAATATATACTGAGAAATGATGAAACCATTAAAAACAATAGAAAAAATTAAATACTTCATTGGAATTCCTTTGAAATTATCTGTAAGTTAAAGCTTGAAATAAGTTATAAAAATATAATGTTTGACGGTCATTTTTATTTTCGAAGATACCTATGTCTAAAAGTATTAATTTTCTCTTACATACCTATCTATTCACTGCTTCTAAATTGCGTTCCTTTAGATGAGGTTTCGTTAGATAGTAGACAGGAACAATGTGTTTTCTATTTCCTTGTATTAATATACAATTTTCCAAAAAATTCATTTTTTCGGGTGTATTTGAGGCTTTCATATAGCCTATTGTCAAGAAAGTTGTTGAGTTCCTTTCATTCTAACTACCTATTGTTGTGTGTCTTTCAGCTAAAATGTATATTACCTTTGTCTTCCCGTGGGAAAATCTTTTGCAAGGTTAACCGTGCCATATGTAAGTGTAGATAGCGACCTTTTCCACTGGTGTCAAATGATGTCTAGAGCAATGTTTCCCAACTGTCGGATCGCAACCCGGTACCAGGGCGCGAATCATTATTTGCCGGGGTGCGAAATGTTGTATGAATATATAGCATGTAATGTTACCGGGGTGCGGTGAAATACACAAAAGACCTACCGAGGCGCAGTAGCTTTTGTTTGAGAAACACTGATCTAGAGGATACAATACACCTAATGATCAATGGGAATAATCTCTCTCCAGTAAATGCTACTGCCTTTCTTGTTAAATACACATGTTATTATTTGTGTTTAAATAAAGATCGTTTTTACTGTGTATTTCACAGTTGTGCCCAGTCTTTTTCTTTCACTAACTCAGATAGGTTCAGAGAATTCAGAATTACTTTGTAATATACATTTTGATCGAATCTCCTGTTATTCTGTGGACCTATCTTATTTACTCTTAGGGGAAATCAATCTTACCTGAAAATACCACACAAACATAAAATGCACCAAAAATGTGTCTGTCTGGACACTCTACCACACAAACATAAAATGCACCAAAAATGTGTCTGTCCGGACACTCTCACATGAAATTATCTATCCATCTATACACACACACACACAACTTATTTATCTTTCTATTTCTAATAAAAAACATATATATATATATATGTCTGTCTGCACATACACACAGCACTTATATATCTGTAAATACACACACACGCTTGTCTATATATTTACATACACACAGCACTTATCTATCTGTAAATACACACACACGCTTGTCTATATATTTACATACACACAGCACTTATCTATCTGTAAATACACACACACGATTGTCTATATATTTACATACACACAGCACTTATATATCTGTAAATACACACACACGCTTGTCTATATATTTACATACACACAGCACTTATATATCTGTAAATACACACACACGCTTGTCTATATATTTACATACACACAGCACTTATCTATCTGTAAATACACACACACACGCGCTTGTCTATATATTTACATACACACACAGAGTATTTATCTAACTGTACACACAGCACTTATCTATCTGTAAATACACACACACGATTGTCTATATATTTACATACACACAGAGAGTATTTATCTAACTGTACACACGCACTTATCTATCTGTATACACACGCGTTCTTCTATCTGTACACGCTCAGCTCTTATTCATCTGCACAAGTACAGCACTTACCTATTTGTACATAAAAACATTTATCTATAAGGACGGCTGCAGAGTGTGGTCCTGGGTGCCAGTTTCAGTGTTGGTGTCAATTCCTTCTAATTTGCCAAAAGATAGAACTATATACGTCTTTTAACATAAACTTGGAAAAGTTAACTAATATTTTTACTGATTTGTATTTACTAAAACTAATATTTTTACTGATTTGTATTTACTAAAACTAATATTTTTACCGACTTGCATCCACAAAGACTGGTATTTTTACTGACTTGCATCCACAAAGACTGGTGTTTTTACTGACTTGCATCCACAAAGACTGGTATTAGTGTAAACTGTGAATATCTGTTGGAACTTTTATGTAAACTTTTGAAAGATAACAGTTTTCTATATAAATATTTGCAACTTACAGTACAGTGTGATTATTGTTATTGGAATACTATTTTCATAAGTATGTGTACATTCACTGTAAATCATCTGATATCGATAAACAAATATATTTTTATAAATGAATATTCAATACTTATACTTTTTTATATATTTGTTTCACTATTTTACGTATGGAACAAAGCCTTGTGCATCCAAAAACGTTTTGTTGATATTCACCCATCTAGATACACACAAACACACTTATCTATCTATTGATATGAGTGTATCACGACTACCTATATATAACACTTGGACAGACTATTCATGTTCTGGGAAATCTCTGTTGGTATCTTCAGACTGTCATTAAGAAAACAGGATAATGTTCCTTTACATTTATAACGAGTTTTTTATTAGCAACACTAAGTTTAGTTTTTCCATGTCAAATTCTATGTATATTCTGCATATAATGTCACAATGTTCTTTTTTAATGAAAGTCATAAGGATCCTTCCTAGAGACAGGAGAAGAGACTGAGAAAGAGGACAATAAACTTCCATATGTAAAAGGTGCTTTGATGATTCATATACAAATTCCGATAATGCTTATTTTCTTGGGGGAAAAAGATACTGGATCATTGTTCACTGGTGAGGCAATTTTGAGGTTTGTAAAACATCAATTTAAACATTATTGAGGCTGTTATTTGTGGTGGGGCTTGAGTGGAGTAATATAACTGACTGCATTAGACCAAATATCAATTCGCAGTGCGACAGAGACAATCTTAAAATTCAACTATGGGGTTTCCGCCTTTAGACTGAAAAATACAAAACATAAAAACAGGATCCGTATCTCAAATTCGGAATGGTCCTGCAGGAATATAGCAATGGACTTATATGTTTGAGTATTTTTGTTTGTTTGGAATTAAGCACAAAGCTATCAGTGCTCTACACACACCACGAGTATCGAAACCTGGTTTCTAGCGTTGTAAGTCCGCAGACGTACCGCTGTGCCACGGGGGGGGGGGGCATGTATTTTTGTTATCAGTTTTTATGGCGTATGATTTCTAGTACTAACTTTTCAGAAAAACAGTTCCATTGTTTCAAAGTCATCGTTATAGCGCTTGATATATTTTATAGCGTAAACTAACATGTACGCAGCTTTTGGTATCAAGTTCTATATTAGTCATAAATTAATCTCTGAACAATCTATAAAATTAAAAATAAAACGAAAATATGTAGTGATCTTCAGAAGAGGGTTAAGTACTAACACAATTGCTTTTATGGTGAGTAAAGCTCATTACAGGACATAAATGGTTGTTTGGAATTCCAGACATTCAAGCACCCCCCCCCCCTGGTTCTTAAACTTTCGAGACACAAAAACTAGTCGCCTATTTAATTATTATTATTCAAAGATAAGTAGAAGGCTGATTTGTTAATTCTTGTTGGCTAGTTGTTTGTAATTAAGCACACTTGTTGGCTAGAAACCATCAGAAATATTTACTTATACCATTATTGTTAGATATCGTTCAGTGAGATTAATTTGTAATTTAGTGGTACGACTTTTTAGAAGACAAAATTAGAAAATATTTCATTCTAAAACCGTTAAAAAGATGGCGTTTAAAACTGATAAGGATTATCTGAAAAATGTGAAGCGACACTTCTACATTTGGATAATATTGCTATAAATAAAAAGACCCTTTGGTGGCGTTGTACGATGTTTACTCAAAGTATTGAAGAAATTCACCAGTTATAATAATCTTCTAGTTTGACGTACAACTTATATCAATTACACGCAGTTTTAAAAGGCCGAGTTGAAAATACTCGCTAGTTAGCTGCTTTTATTACTAATAAGTTTACTGTTTATATGTGATAACAAGGTTTCTTTATATTTATCAGTATTGGAAATAATGCATAACGAATAAGGTCTCTGTAGATTTGATGCATCGTACGCCATCTCTAGGGGATTGAGGAAAGTTTGATCTCAAAGAGTGTAAACGAAACCGGAGGAATACCTAACAGTGGCGACGTCAAGGGAAAAGTTTAGTAAAGGCTACCTACATCTTCCAGAATACAATGCCTTCAGTTACTAGGCAACTCTACACAAAAGAAAACCCACCCAACAAAACATTATCTAATCTCTGAACTTTTCAATTTAACTTCCATATTGTTACGTCTCCGTTTGTTAATTAACTTTCCGTAACTTCGTTCCGACGAAATTTTAACGACACAAGTCTTTACTTAATAAAACTGGTTTATTCTTTCCGAATATAACTTTACCGATACACTCAACTTCAACAATCGCGCTAAACAAACGCTATAACAACGAACGTCAATAATACTGCTGACTGCAGATCAATTACTCACTGTCTATACACACATTACCTTCCCCTTTGTGATATGAATTATCGTAAGTTGGTGTTGGGTAAAAATATAGAGGATAAGCCTGTACTACCTTGGTTTTACAAACTGGATAACAAATACTGTCAGTGTTACCAACGGCCAAAGCACTGTTGCTAGGCAAAAACTAAGAATAAACTAAAACATAAAAACGAACGAAAGTTGTTTAGGACGTACAGTTTTTACATATATGTTATAAGAGGTGACCAATTTTACAATAATCTCGAACAATACTTTTGGTTGAAAAACGGAACGCAGAAACACCTATCTGATAAACTTGCCTCCTCAGACCAAAGGAGCACCTATCTTGTTAAATGAATTTGACCATAAATTTGTTTTTCTTTCGCATTTCCTATAACAACATTCTCAAAATGAATATGAACTAAGTGGATTTTCTAACTCCAATCTAAATAATTTGTTAACGTGACAAGTCACTGAATGTGTCTTTCTGCATTCGTAGGCGAATGATTCACACTCATGTTGGATCTATTTTTCAAGTGGTTTGGTATGTCTATTTACTTAGAACTGGAAAGGCAAAGTATTAAACTACAGTATCTGCTCTATATTATATTCCGAGTTCAAAACATATTACTCGTATGAACAAGTCTTTATTTTGACGTTTCATAAATATACAAATGTACATTAGATACTGTAAAAAATGACAAACAGCATGCGTTTATTTCAGGTAATCCTGTAATACTGGAAGCTTTTAACTCTTTAATCAATATTCCAAAACACCATTTCTTCCCTTTACGACAGGAAACACTAGCAAATGACAGTACTTTACGTAAGCGACATTTTATAATCACACATGCTATTGTTGCGTTGTTAAGTAAGCTTTAAGCGTAATGCCATATTTCTCATCTAACAATGTCGAGGAAGCTTGTTTGTCGGCGTTTCTTTGTGAAAGTAACACAAAATGACTATACAATCCATCCACTTGAGATGTGCAAGTATGATATTTTCTGGCAAGGCAAATGAAGTTGTTATATATGGTAGCTCTAAAGGTACTAACTTTAAATATTCTTCTTGCTGTAAGAGATACAATAGATATTCTGACAGCCGGGATTATCTGTGCATAATTCAGTTCTAGAATACACCTGCTTAAGATACAGATAATCATCACAACGAAATTAACATAATTCCAATGACTTAAGACTAGATTTGGCTTCTCATTTGAGATCACTCATAAAAACTTTCGTATATTCTTTTAAAGACACTCTCTCATTCACTCGAGCTATTTTATTCATACACAAAGCTGTTAATAAACAACAAAACATGCACAGTCTTAAAAGTAAAAATCCTGACACGATTAAAAGTGAATTTAGAAAATATATTTCTACATTTTTTAAAGACATATCTTAGTAAAAAGCTCTAAACATGACTTCTAACTTCACTAAACATAGAACCAATACTATAATTCTCAACATAGTAATAATTTAAACTCTTTTATACACCTAGTAACAACAACTTTGGTTTACAAATGTCAGCTAACTACTAAAGCTGGCCAGTACAGCCAGTGATATTATTATTGTTTAGCTGAAGTTTAGATTTAAATGTCAACAGCGTAAAATACGCTAGCACTACCTTTCTATTTATCTGTATCAAAGATCGTAAATAGTTAAGACTTTTTATCCACATTGATATCATCATTGAAAAACCACTACAAAGCGAAAGACAAGAAGTTAATAAAATCACTATAAGCTCACCATGACAACGTATTAAATTGTAAGTTAATAATTTAACTTTGAATCAAAACACAGTAAGTCACATTATAATTTCAGGTATAGCATTTCTTTTGCTCAGTGTTTGTGAAAACCATTTATACACACACACACATATTTATATATATGTAGAGAGCGAAAAAGATCGTGAAAGAGATACTCGGAATATGGTTCTACTACTGAATTATTTTAGGCAGGGAGTTATCTGAAGTGTACTACAAAAATTTACTCTACCAAACTTGCTGTTATCTATGAACCTATTCTTTTTCATGTTTTGTTTCAGAAAGCGATATTTTACCCTCATTCTTACATGTTTCTTAGGACAAAATATGTGTTCACACATCATTCACAAAGGTTTAATCTCTCTCTATACATATATATACATACTCTGTTCTAACTTTTTCACATTCTATACATATAAATCTCATAAAACGCAGAAATTTCATTCTATAACTCCCAAATGGCAGATTCACATTATTAAAAAAATGCTTGTGAAAAAAATAAAAAACAAACTGTTAAACAGTAAGGGATTAAACCTTGGACTTTTCTTTACTAATATTAATTTAACCCTGAGAAGGTACCAATTTGAATTCTGTATCAATAAAGAAATTATTTTTTCTTTTTAGGCATATAGTTATTTCTTTAAGATTGTATTTAATGTAAGATGCATTACAATGATTTAATTCATAGTGTGGGTTCAGTACTAGACTTTTGAACATAAATTAAATGTCTCTTCAGTACTTTATTAGACTGAAAAAGTTTTATGCTACATCACTATAGTGTCCAAATTAGATTTTGATAATTTCAAATTAATAACTTTACTTCTAGCTTCATAAGTACTGGGTATTAAACTGATGAATTAAAAACTACATAATGTATCATTAATACCAGAAAAATGTTTGTGAAAGACTGTTTTGGAGAAAAGATACTTTGCAGTAGGAGTTTTTGGTTTTATTAACACATAGTTTTCTTATTATTTATTGAATTTGCAAATTGATTACTTTTAGCTACAAAACTACTTTTTTATTTAATAATAAGCATTAAAACAAATCTTGAACATTCCTGGTCTAAGTGTTTGCAAGAACTCAAATACTGAAAAAAAAACTAATCAAACTTTTTCAAATATCATCAACTGGTATGTTACTTTAAACAGCAAATTATTCAGAATTACATTAAATATTAACAAGTGTATTAATAATAAAATCTATACACCAGCCTTTTAAACCTGACAATAAGAAAAGGAGATGGGGTGGTAAATACTGTCAAAAAATTTAACAAACATACATATTTTTAATGCACACAATAAGTTGTAGTTCAGCACTGACAAGCTGAGTATTATTTATTCAGTAATACAGACAAAGGACTAGATTATATCATCAGCTTTTTCCTTCTTCCACGTGCTGAATATCTTGAGGGACATTTTCTTGATGTCATCATGGCAGTTCTGAGCTCACTGTCACAAAATAACTCCAAAAATCTTTTTCTATACTATACCAGACAGTTTCATTTTGTACACTAAACCAGAAAGTTTCATCTTATAGACAGCTACTCCATATCACAAAGGTTCACTTTCCTTTAGTTCATTATAGTCTAGAAATCTACTAGGTCTCTCCTTTATTAAACTTCTCTTCCTCCAAGTCTTCTTCCTCTGGTTCTTCTAGGGTAATCTGAAATTTGATTTTATCTGATGACTTATGAAATCTTGATGGTGGGTTTGTACTATTGCCTGAGCATTCTCCACCAGATCGTTGATCATGGCTGAGATCAGAAGTACTGGTGGTGGGGCTGGCAGGGATCATGCTTTGGTACCAGTCCCTGTTCTCTTCTAGTGTATCTAGGATATCCTGAGCATCGGGATGAACAAGATCGGCCCATGTTTCCCACAGTGGATGAACAATGTAGTCAATAAACCCAACCTGTAAAACAAACAAATCAACTCCACTGAGAAGAGTAAATGGAAAACACAGCTAAATATGCTTAAAAGAACAGACCTAATAATGGACACTACAGTATCATATAGTTGTTTGTTCAGAAAAATAAACTCCCAGTTTTCCTACTTTCAATTAAATTGAAGAAAATACTTGTTTTCTTTTTGCTCATGTAAGTTAACAGATAAATTGCTTAAATAACTTCTGTAGCTTTCAATAAAACTAAATAGAATCTTCCTTATCTAATATCTTTATCTAAATTATAGTCAACATAGACACAAAAAGGTAGAAGTTTCTATCTGTAGACATTTACCTAGGTTATTAGGATGGAAGACATTTTAATCTATGTACTAAGGCCTTTGTCAGGACCTGAATAAATTATTAATACACAAACCAAACAACTTCCACGTCAAAAACTACAAACTTTTCATAAATATATGCACACAAATTTATGACAAAATTAAATACAACAGTTATGCTAATCCCACATTGTAAATTAAACATAGTGTAATAGCAAGTAGACAAACAAAACTAACATTCAAACTATAGTGTGTGTTTAAGCAGAAAGAAGATCTATGGAAGACAGAGGAATACACTGTTAGTCAGATTTAAACTCTATCCACAAGCTAGTCTATATAGCAAAACTTTTGAATTATCAAGTTAGAGAAGTTATTTATTTTATAATGTTCCTAGTAAAATTCCACACTTCAAAACTCTTCCCAATAAACTTTTATATATCAGCTTTCATATTTATAACTTTATTGCTTTTAATAACAGATTTACAAAAAAAACTTGTTGGTGCAGAATATTCTTCTTACACTGGTAACTTTTATCTATATTTTTTGTGAATAGATACACCCATGATCTAATTAGTTTGAATAATCAGAATGTTAATAACTACATTGTTACTACACATACTCCTGAATAAGAAATAACAAGAGGGAATCCTCAATAGCCGTGGCACTTGAAATTCTTTTAGGCAGGATTATAGTAAATTAATGTACGAGACATTTTTTTCTTTTTATTAGCTGTATTTTTATGTGCCAGCAAATACCAAGCATGGGGCATGCATATATCATGCAGTGACCAACACTGTGTGTTAGATTGCACGTGTGGTTACTTAATGCCACAGGCACAAGCCCTGAAGTAACTAAAAAATAAAAAACCTGTTCAACAATCCCCAATCAACTGCAAAGGATCATTTCAAAAACATATTCCATATGTCTCATAAGGATCATTTCAAAAACATATTCCATATGTCTCATAAGGATCATTTCAAAAACATATTCCATATGTCTCATAAGGATCATTTCAAAAACATATTCCATATGTCTCATAAGGATCATTTCAAAAACATATTCCATATGTCTCATAAGGATCATTTCAAAAACATATTCCATATGTTTCATAAAGATTATTTCAAAAACATATTCCAGGTGTCTCATGTGAACAATAACTTTCTCAGCCTTGCCACTGTGACTTTAAAATTGTTTATAAAACTGAGCATGCACTTGAAGGAAAAAGGATGAGAGATGTCCTACATTCTATTAATTAGGGGTTTTAAATTACAGTTCTTTTTTCTTTAATGAGTGATGCATATTGACCTGGTTTCAGGATATAATTTGTACAAGTAAATAACTATTGTGAGGGATGTAATGCCAGCTTTTAGAAGATAAGTTTTATTTATCACCTTAACTTCTCTGTTTTAACTAGTTCTTATTCTACTGCTTTTTCTGATTTATTAAGAGCAACCATCTTTCCTTAACTGAAAGCAAACAGTGAATGGTAGTTTTTTAGATGTAGGACATACCTGCTCCTAATCTTTAGTTCTAATTTCTTTTCACATGTTCATAAAAAGATTTAACATGTTAAAGGATGTGTTCCTACAACAATACGCTTTGACATTTATTTTCCATACTTTATTTTACTATAATATATGAAAAAATACAATTTTGGGGTTAAATGTAACATACTTACATTAAAGAATTTCTAATATATTCATTTAAATGTATTTTAAGTGAATAATCTGCTATCCATAATAATGTTTTTTACAGGTGTAACATTACTACTATCTGCCTACTTGTTGCATAGTTAAAATCATTGTATATGTTTTGTACTCCAGAGG
The DNA here is from genome assembly GCF_000517525.1 of Limulus polyphemus. Lineage (NCBI taxonomy): Eukaryota > Metazoa > Arthropoda > Merostomata > Xiphosura > Limulidae > Limulus > Limulus polyphemus. The sequence goes on along the minus strand of NW_013666076.1, from coordinate 386,767 downwards.
ATGCACACATAATTATAAAATATTTCATAGTGCATAATTTATAGAATATCTTTTGCATAGGAGTGTAATTATTGGGAAAAGCTAACCTGTCAGCTGTAAGTTTTAACAGAACAATTATAAAGACAAGCCTCAGAGTATAAGAATATGTGAATTTGAATTTCTTTATTACCTGATAGCAAATAAAATAAATACCTCTCTTTACTTTTTCAAAATATCATATAAGGTGAAAACAACAACACTCAATCAAGATTCAGAAATGAGCTTCTTCATAATTTCATGTAGACATCCAGTGCTTACCTGAGACTTCTCAACAGTAGCATTGTGTCTGTCACACATGGGGCTGATGTCAAGGCCTTGTTCTCTTTCTTTGTCTCCTTGTTGATAGAACTCTTCCATAAGAAGGTCCACCCACTTCTTGTACATCTCTAAAGGTTTTGTTGGACTGCTGAGATCTGAACAATGAATCATGTTCTGAAGGACCTGCATAGATCCCACAGTAACCATAAGTTTACAGAACCAAAATACTTATTCTAGACATAAAAAACAGAGATCACATTGTAAGAATGAAAAAGGCTTGTGATAAAAATTGTATTGCATCTTTTAACAGATGAAGATTAAAGGGTTAGTGTACTATAATGAAAGATGTTAAACAAATAACGTATAAATGAAGGAAAATCAACTATGAAGCCCTTGACGAAAGTTGGTAAGACAGTTTAATGTCTTAAAAATTTAGATAAGGATTAAGGAGCATCAATTCTGAAGCACCTATGGAAAGTCAGTAAGTTATTTAATGTACCAAAAACTGTAGGGAAAGATTAAGATGAAGCCCTTGAAGAAAGTTGGTAAGGCAGTTTAACTTACTTGAATCCTTTCGGTGTAGTTGTTTAGAAGAACTACACCAGTTCCAGAAACTTTCTTTGTTTCTACCATTGTCTTTAAATCAGCAAGGAGATTCATGTGCTTGGACATATCAGTGGCCAGAACCTGAAAGTTTTTAAGCTGTGAATTAAATTTAAAGAAATATGATAGAAATATACTTTATCAAAAATAAGAGAAATAGAATTTAAGATTAGCATAACAATATAGCAAAGATTATTGAAAAGTCACTAAATATTTATAAAAATTTCTATCAAGATCATTTTAAGACACCATCCAAAAGTAGCAGGAATGAGTGATTCAAAAATTTGTTCAAAAAGCTTTCCAAACTGTTATTGGGAAATTCTATTGAGTGCTTTTGACAACTGGTAAAACATTTAAACATATATGATATGCATATAATACCAAAACCTCAATGCCTTTTTATTTAAAAGATTCCTGTTTGAGTACCCTCAAAATGCAGCATTGTATGAATGTTTTTTTTTATAAGACAAAAATTTAAAGATAACTTACCATGTCTATTGCTATCTTTCTGAGTGTCTGTCCTTGTTTTTTGTTTAGACTACCAAAAATGTTACAATTTTCATCTTGTAAAAGTTTATAGGCAACAGCTAAAGAGTGGTTCTCCAAAACAGATTCATCATTGTACATTATTGCTAGCTCAGACACTGGAAAAGAAAACGAGCACTTTTGTGGTACATTAATAGTAAATTCAGACACTTAAAAAGAAAATCAAATAATGTTTCAAGAAAAAAACAACAGCATTATATATATGTATATATGACTGTTTATAAAACTCAGAAAGCTTTTCTTAGGCTTGAGTCACTAGTAAAGCACATTTTATGGTTAAAGTATGTGTTAAAAATAAAATTGTTGTTATAAACTAATGTTATTACTGGTAATATCTCAAATTACTTTGTACATATAGAAACACAAACAATTCACATCCAAAATTAATGATACAAAACTTGGTTAAATCATAACAGCTCCTTCAGAAAATTTACAATTGTTGATAAAATTTTATTATTAGATATTTCCAAGAATTATATTTACTACAGCTTCAGAGTTTCAAGTTAACATTAAAACAGTAAAGAACTATCTTATAAGTTTGATCCTAATCCTATGTGAACCAAGTAAGTCAGTATGACTGAACTAAGTATCCATATGAGCAATGTGACACCCATCTTTTTTACTGCTGTCAACTCATAGGCAGAGAGCTAATAAATGTTTTGAAAAATAGAACAACACGCTAAAATTAACACGTAGTTAGTCTTACCTGGAATAATTTGTAACCTTAAACCAAAATTCTACCCAAAAAAACCACCAAAGATCATACACCTAAAAAGCCATTATTTCAACAACTTTATTGCATCTTTACCACAAAGTGAATATGCTTTTAAGACATAAAATGTAATTAAACATTGTTAAGTTCAAACTAAACAAAAAACCTAATAACTTTAGGTAGAATACGAATATTCAAACAATCATGAATTAAACTACAAGTGGTACAGAATTATCAGCTGAAATAGTTAAAATAGAAACAGTTAGAAAATGTTATTGATTGAATTTATTTCATTTTAAAGCCTTTGTAATACAGCCAGTATGTGTACTTTGGCAGACAGCACAATGTTAGAAGGAGAGGTTATAAACAATACATTGAAATATCAAGCAATTGAAAATAACTTTTGGGAAATTCTCAAATATATATATGAAATATTTTCTGTGATTTTCATTTTCCCTCCTTTAATTAATAAAACAAAAGAAGTAATAATTATCTTAATGCTGTTCTCCTTAATTACAGAATTCTAAAATATAATAGGCCTAATAACTAATTAAAGTAATCAAACCAAACATGAAAAAACTTCTGCTCAACAGATTAAAAATTTTGAAAATATACTGGTCAAAAACAAACTAACTTAAACTGCTATAAGATAAAAACCTAGAAATAAAATTTTCATCATTAAATAGATGTTGAACTCAAAACATCCTCAATAACTTACTAGTGTTGACCAGATACTGATTGGTCATTCCAGGATGATCCACATCATGAATTGCAGCAGCAAACAATGCAGCAAGAATTTCCAAGTCAGTAAAGACAGACTGTAAATAATGAAATTTCCAAGTCAGTAAAGAAAGACTGTAAATAATGAAATTTCCAAGTCAGTAAAGACAGACTGTAAACAATGAAATTTCCAAGTCAGTAAAAACAGACTGTAAACAATGAAGTTTCCAAGTCAGTAAAGACAGACTGTAAATAATGAAGTTTCCAAGTCAGTAAAGACAGACTGTAAACAATGAAATTTCCAAGTCAGTAAAGACAGACTGTAAACAATGAAATTTCCAAGTCAGTAAAGACAGACTGTAAATAATGAAATTTCCAAGTCAGTAAAGACAGACTGTAAATAATGAAATTTCCAAGTCAGTAAAGACAGACTGTAAATAATGAAATTTCCAAGTCAGTAAAGACAGACTGTAAATAATGAAACAGATACTTGAGAAAAAGTAAAAAAAAAAGTCAGAAACAAACATGGAACAGAGATGTCAAACTTACACATATCTACTGATTCTTATTACAATCATTACTGGTTTTACAAACAAAAAAGTTACTTAGGAGCTGTTAATTAACAAAGTGAAATATTACATAGTAATGTGAAAATTATGTTTAGTTGACAAAAAGTTTTCATAATCTTTTGATTACAGAATGGTCAATTAGAAATAATAGTCCTTTTCTTGTGTTATTAACTTTGATATTTTGGCATCCCAAGCCCAAATTTACTTTTTGTAATCTTACAGTTACATCAGTTTAATTTGAAACCAAATGAAGGTACAATACTGAATTTCATACATGTAGTACAACATCCTTGAGATGTATATGAATAAGAGAGAAGATGCTGTTCTACATATTTGTATTCTGATGCCATTAAAAGTCAAGATTTTAGGTTACATGGCTTAATTTTAAGTAAACGAAGTGATTTAAGTAGAATCTAGATGTACCTTTTTTCTTAAACCTGTTCTTGTAAGATAACACCATATGATGCCAGACCTTGTTTGATAGCACCATATGATGCCAGATCTTATACAAGAGCACACATGATGCCAGATTTTATACAAGAGCACCACATAATGCCACATCTCATATAAGAGCACCACATGATGCCAGATCACATACAAGAGCTCCACATGATGCCAGATCACATACAAGAGCACCACATAATGCCACATCTCATACAAGAGCTCTATATGATGCCAGATCACAAACAAGAGCTTCGCATGATGCTAGATATTGCATGAGAACATCATATAATGCCAAATTTTGCATTACAGTACCAGATCTTGCATGATAGCACCATATGATGTCATATCTTACAAGACAGTACCATATGGTACCAGGTTTTTTTGAACATATTACTAATTAAAGTATTCAAATATTCATTGACTCTCCTATTATTTTCATGATTTAGGTGCATCTGTTGTGTTTCAGCTCAATGTGGTCTGATGCAATGTCAAACAAACTGAAACAGCCTTGAGTTGATAAAATCTTTTTTCTTTAGATAGCTTTCACTCTTTTATGTTAAATATTAGAATTTACTGCAAACTCTTATTAAAATAAGTTCAAAAATATATTTTTTTATATAAAATATATATAAATAACAGGAATGTTAAGAAAACTGTTCATTCATTTTAGTTAATCATACAAGAATAGTTTAAAATAAAAAAAATTAACTTCTGTTTAAGTATCAGAGAAAGAAAGACAATGTTATTACTTACATCAAATGCAGGAGAGAGCAGCAGGACGTTAACTGATTGGGTTACATCAGCTGCATGGATACTGTTATGATATGGGATTTTAAGGTAATGATCTTCCAGAGTCAGAAGGAAATTTATAAAAGTTTTTGCTGGAATCTTGAAGGTGTTTAGCAAGTCTCTTTCCTTCAAGGAAGAAAAAAATCAAACTCATGCTCTTTCTTAAAAACTTTTATAAAATGACAGAATTATTAGTTACAGAGGTATGTGAATCATATGAAGATTCTAAAATAGTTTTCAAATAAAATATATAATCAACAACGAAATATTAATCAGATTGGTTGAAACTGTTTTTATCAAAATTAACAACCAATAAACAAACTACAACCAATCTGATACTATTTAAATATTAAAATTGTACTGAGTGAAGGTCTATGAACATTATGGAAAACAGAATTTAACTTCAATACCACATATTTATGTTATTTTCATGATACTAAAAAATTGTACGAGCTCAAAAATTAGATGAATTAGAAAATAAATTCAACAACCTCAGCAACGTAGGCTTTTGTTCTTCATTAAAAAGGGAAGGTCTATCTCCCAAAAGTGCTTGGCTTATCAAGTTTCTTATTTTGAAATGTTTCTGTTATTAGTATTGAAAATATTTGATTTTTTGTTTAAAATATCATGTTCATAATTCTTGAATTTACCTGATTCACAGCTTTCTTTTGAAGTTCATTCATCTGTAATTACGTTAACTGCTGACTGAAAACTAAAAACCACATAAATCTTTAATGATTTATTCATTCTTTAAAGGTAAGAAGGGTATATCAGAAACAGACATTTAATTAGAAAACACAGCAAATACTTTACAACAGGAGACTCACTCTAAAGACTGTGTACATCATTGCAGTAAGGGGGCGATGGTTAGAACATTCTGTAATCCTGAAAATGTCTATTCCCCATTTATCTATGTCTTTTAAAAGCTGTTAAAAAAGAAAACAAGAAGTTGTTATATCTACAAACATTACGAGAGATAGAATTTAACTTAAATATCAGATATTTCTCTTATTTTCGTAACACTAAATACTGTAAAAGATCAAAAATTAGACGAATCAGAAAATAACACACCCCACAACCTTAGCAGCATAGGTCTTCATTCTTTATTATAGAAAAGAGAAGGCCTATCTGCTAAAAGTGCTTGGCTTATCAGGTTTCTTATTTTGAAATGTTTCTTTTATTAGTATTGAAAATAGTGGACTTTTTGTTTAAATCTTCATATTTAAATCTGCAAACAAATATATCAAATCAGTGGCAGCTCATCGGAAAAGACCGGTTAGAACACTTACCCAAAAAAGTCTTTTAGAACAAACTGGCTTCTGTTCCCAACAGAATATTTAAAAAAAAATGTTACTTTCCACTTACAAATTTTAAGATTGCAGTGGTACATTTGTAACTCAAAATTAACTTAACACTATAGTGGTACATTTTATGGAAGTACCTTTCATATAAGAACCTACTTGGCTGAACACAAACTTATCTTTTATCTTGTCCATGCTAACATATTTAGACATATTTTTTCTAACTCTTTCAACTTGTGTGCTGTCGTGTCTTAACTATTATAAACTGTTTCTCTGTTTGATGCTTCTTAATTGCATTTTCCAAAATTCTTCTGAGCTACATGAGTTTTCACATTACTTAATATATTAATACACAGGCATTTATTACCTTCCCAAGTTCCTCTTCATGTCGAGTATCTACCCCATATTTTGGTAGCTTTGTAATACTATTTGTGTGACATAAATGTTTCTTAATCCCAGAAATCTGAGACATAGCATGTCCTGCTTTGTGCTGGGGCCGGTGATTGTGATATCCATCCTCAATCTGTTTTGTTGGAATATCAATGTCTTGTTGTTTATCTGAAAATGTACCAAAATTGTTTAAATTAATTACAAGCCTAAAAAACAAAATTATCATTTTGTGATTTGCTATAAAATCATCTAATTTAATAAGATAAAAACAAAGTCAAATTATACCAACATAATCTAATTTTACTGCAGTAGATACTACAAGCTGCTATTACATTGCTTTCAGTATACCATAAGCATACAAAGTGTACATTAAAGTATGTTTATATAATTAGATGATAAAAACTGATTAATCCTGGACACTAATGCTACTTTAGAGAGAAAATTAAAAATTTACTCTGCATCTACAACAATCTTAGAAACGTTTATCAATAAAACCAAAAATTTAGACCAAAAATGTAAAGGAATAAAACATGTGTAGTTCATTTAGACCAAAAATGTAAAGGAATAAAAAATATGTAGTTCATTTAGACCAAAAATGTAAAGGAATAAAACATATGTCGTTCATTTAGACCAAAAATTTAAACATAAATGAGTAAAACTTTTATCTTAATTTTATGACTTTTATTTCACTTTAATGAAAAATGAGCTAATGATTGTTGTGACTTACAGAATCTAACACGACAGAAAATCCTATATTAATATTGAATTTTTGTTAGTTCATTCTGAAAGGACACCAACAACCATAGTCTATGCTTTAATTACGATAATTACAACATACTAGCTACTTACATAAGGGTTTATTGCTAAATTAATGATGTGATTCTATATTACAATAGCAATTAACTGTAATTGAGATTGACCGATGCAAATATACAAGTTTAAGTTAAATTATTCGTATGTATGTATCACAGCCTATCCACAAATGCACTTTGTAATGCTTGTTTTGATACACTGTACAGAGGGTGTTTTAATTAATAATGAGAATGGACATATCATATAGAAAGTTATGATCATATCATAATGATAGCTATTTTTAGAATGTGCACATAGCAATTGCAGAAAACTTTGATCAGATTTTGTTATTAAAATTATTTCAAAAAGTATTCTAATGATATGTAATTACTTTTCATATTATGCTTCTAGAGTATCAAATGAAAACTATATACCTAAAGTAAAAATAAAAAACACTCGGAGAGATTTGGCTGCATAATCTGCACTGGAACCAAAGGCTACATTTTGATAAAACACAATGAAATGACCAGGTTATGAGGTCTAATAATGAAACTTGATATAAGGAAGTATGCTCCAGTATGTTGGAATAATAAATACTTTTCAAATAATTTAATGAATAACTGGTTCTGGGAAATAATGTTAAACTTACCCAAAAATGTGCTGAAGATGTATTCTGAGATCTGACTTCCTGATTTAGATTCTGAGAAATGGCTGAGTTCTTTGTTTAACATTCTCTTAAACTAAAAACAAAATAAAAGGAAGTTTAAAAAACAATTTTTAACTAAACACTAATAAGCAGCAAAATATGTTAAATACAGTTTGTAAAGGTGTACAAACAACACTCATTTTAAAACTTTAATCTGACAATGCTAAAATACTGTTTAGTAGATAAGTAAAGATTATTGAATGTAACTAACCTTAAAAATCCCACAGAACCAATTACCAATAATAATAAGTCTTTAACTAACCACCGAGATAAAAGAAAACAACATATTAATAACTATTAACCAGTTTCTAACCAATTAACCATTAAAATAGTAAGAAACTAAATTTTAATAACTACCAGTCTCTAAATAATAACTTCCAAGATATAAACAATATTAGTAAGGAAGAGACTGATGGTTATTAACACTTCATTTCTTGATATCTTCAATATTAGTAAGGAAGAGACTGATGGTTATTAATACTTCATTTCCAATATTAGTAAGGAAGAGACTGATGGTTATTAACACTTCATTTCTTGATATCTTCAATATTAGTAAGGAAGAGACTGATGGTTATTAACACTTCATTTCTTGATTCTTTTATTAACACTTCATTTCTTGATGTCTTCCACCATTCTCTTCCTTACTAATATTGAAGACATCAAGAAGTGAAGTGTTAATAACCACCATTCTCTTCCTTACTAATATTGAAGATATCAAGAAGTGAAGTGTTAATAACCACCATTCTCTTCCTTACTAATATTGAAGACATCAAGAAGTGAAGTGTTAATAACCACCATTCTCTTCCTTACTAATATTGAAGATATCAAGAAATGAAGTGTTAATAACCATCAGTCTCTTCCTTACTAATATTGAAGATATCAAGAAATGAAGTGTTAATAACCACCATTCTCTTCCTTACTAATATTGAAGATATCAAGAAATGAAGTGTTAATAACCACCATTCTCTTCCTTACTAATATTGAAGATATCAAGAAATGAAGTGTTAATAACCACCAGTCTCTTCCTTACTAATATTGAAGATATGTGTGTGCATGTATTGCTTATATATGAAATGAAAATGTACAATGCACAAATGATACGCATACCTTACTAGAAGCCATATCTCCCACAGATCTGTGTGCCTGTATAGTTTCCAGCTGGTCAAGACACCAGTCAAGCTCCTCAAGAGTTTCCATTGCTAACTTGCCATGTTGATCTTCTGTTGGAAACAAAAAAAAATCCCTGACAACATTTTTTAACATATACTTACTTTAAGAGTTAGAAACCATCTTTGAATAAACTGTAAATATTTATTTATAAACAGTGTTAAGAAACCACACACATAAAACAAACATATTCATAATTCTTTTAGTCAGCAGCTTAATACTAACTTTTAAGTAAAAGCTAAAATGGTTACAATTGAATTTAGTCCCAGTTATTTCTGTTCATCAACATTCTTATTTATTGTTATAGGGGTTATCTTATGCAAAGTATCCAACAAGTGCTTTTCAAATTAGTTAGTAAGAATATAAAGAATGGAACAAAAATATATTAACTAAACTTCAAACCTGAATGAAATATTTCCATTACAACTTAGTTAATTATAGGAAATTCCTAATAAACAGTATCAAACAAAAATTCTTAAAATTAAAAAAATATCATCTAGTTATGACATAAGTAAACAGATTAACGAAAAACTAAGTAAAACTGCTATTATCTTAATTCATTTGTTTTAGATCCCTTTTGCTACACATCTCACTCACAAAATGATAGCAAAAAACATGGTTAAGTTTATTGTGTACATTTGCAGAATAAAACAGTGTACTGATTGAAAACAAAGTAAACAGCTTTGTAAAAAAATACAAATGTTAAAATGCCTCCAATGTCAAGAGCTGGAGATGTAGGAATTATATTATAAGACTCAGTATTTTGTGCTTTGTGTGTTTCTGTTTGTTTTGGCCTCTGTAGCACTTAAGTATGTGATAAACAAACACTTAGTATCTCAGGCTATTACTAACCTGTAAGTTGTTTGCTTGACACTGAAGAAGTGTTATTACTTGGTGAAGATCTTCTTGATCTACACAGAAGAAAAATTAAACCAATACTGCTATAAAAAAAAAGCATTCAGTGAATGATGAGTCCATGTTGTCTACAACCATTAAAAGTCTTGTTTTCACTCCTGTTAACTAAATGTAAATATTTTATTAAAATATGTTGGTTATCATATAATAGTGAAACTAAACCACCTAACACATTGTAAGGTTTGAGTAATGTAAATTAAAAGTTAAGATCTAGACAATCATTTTTATTAATTAAGAGCTACATTAAATCATACATCCAATCAATAATAATTAAGTTTTAAGGTCAAAGTTCAGGTTCATGACACTAGTACCTGTTTTATATAAACAACAATTGAGCTATGATGCAAAGTATTTCTTACCAAAGTTACACGTTTAGTTTCTTTTGTTTTATGAGAAGTACATAAAATCCCCAAATATGACATAAACACACACATATATAAAACACTGTTGTGACTCAGTTGGCTTGCCTAACTGGCAATAAAGAATGATAAGATTCAAATTATTTTTATCCTATTACAACATAATAACACATCTATGACTCAAGTATGTTCAATATGTTAGTACTCCAAAGAAATACAGGTAAATTACAAATAACATGAGTGAAATATCAATATATTTCAAGTTACAATTTCAGTAAACAGCAAAAAGATAACATTCTGTCCCATACATAATCCAAAGACTGAAACTAAGCATTTCAAGTCTACAAAGCTTTTTTAATAAAACATACAAATAACCTATTTTATACCACATACAATATAACTCTACCTTGTTTTTTAGTCCTTTCATTACAATTTTAGAAATCAAAAATGTGAAGCAATAACTTGGTTAATATAGTGCACATTACTGCAGTAGCTCTAAATGAAATAAACATATATAATAAAATTTACAAAAGTCTAGGTTTGTGTCACAATATACACTGTGTGTGTCATGCCGTATAAGATTGGACAGGTATCTGTATGTCCAAATATCAAGAGGAGTATATCAATGTCTGTATTTGTGAATATGTCTTTTTCTTTTTGTTATATATATGTGATCCTCATGGTAAATGAATATTAACATTTAATGTTAAATTTATTTGGGGTTAACTTCCCCACAAAGCCTGTCATGGACATACAAACAGGAAAACATTTTCTTGGGTGAAGTTTAAAATAATGTAAACCATGATTAAAGAGAACCTCTTGATAGAAATTGTAACTTTTGTTGCTACAAAAATTGTAGTTGCTAAAATTACTTTCATTTCTTTGAAACTAAAACTTGACTCCCATATTCATCTTCTAACGGATTGTATCATCTTGTTTTTTATCATAGAGCATATAATATTTTTATCTTAAATGTATTACTATAGAAATAATAAATTTAGGTAAATTTTCTTTCCATTTGATTTTTCTAAAAGTTTCTTCTTCATGTATTGTGATAGTTTTTGGCAAGTCAGAAAATAATAAAACTAAACACCATTTATAAAATACTTACTTGTATGCTGGCACCTTGGCAAGAGTAATGTAGTTATTCCGTACATTTCTTAAACTTTGAAGAATTTGAGCAAATGGTGTTACTATTAGATCTTGATCTCCATGTCTATAAAAAAAAAGTAAAACAATGAAATCTTGAAAATAACATTTCACATTGCAAAGTACTAACACCAACCAGTTAAATTTCAAGCTTGAAAATATATTTGATTACTTTGCCATAAAACTACATTATTTTAATTCTAAAAAACTATTCTATGTTGTCATCTCAATAATTATAATTATACTGCTTTAGGGTAGAACAAGGTATTAGTTGAAGCTTCTGGATCAACTGATAATTCAAGGACTTTCTTTAAAGAACTTTGGAAACTTTTCTTCGAAATTAAAACTATGCAACTTTTATTGTTGTACACAAGTATTTCCCTGTAGAATAAAACACTACAACAGTTATAAACAAATTAATAATTAACACTATGAACTAAATTTTAAAAAACCTGAAATAAATGTTTAAAAAATAAACTCTTTAATTTTAGTATAGCACTAAAAACATAATAATTGTTAGTTTGAAGTGATTTGTCCCAGAAACAACCACAGAGAAACTAATTCTTATGTTGAAACTAATTCAAAATAAATGTTTTCGAAATAAATATGTTTTCAAGGAATGAGAATACCGAGTTGACAATCTATAAGTTGATTACATTGCATATCTCACACTAATCGCCAAATGCCATGACGAGATTCCAAGGTTTGATACTTTTTTCTCGATCAAAGAATTGTGCAATTAAATGTTGGCAGGAATAAACTAGACGAAAAAGTCAGATAAAATGTTAGAACTATATCTTAAAATGATAATGGTAATGTTCGAAAATTTTAATGTTATGTTCTAATCTCTACGTGCATGGTAACAATATACAAGATCTGAAGCAATTAGTAAATAAATAAACAAAGTATTTAGTATATACTTTCAAATGATTAGTAAAGAAACTGTTAGACTATGACTTGAAGTCAACATACCCTATACCACCAGGTATTTGGAGTAATTTTTCCCAAAAGGAATAGCGATGCTTGACTCTCAGAATCCCAGTACTATATGTTCGAGGGATCTTTCCTTCTTCCTTTGGAGCATCAGCCATCTTAAACCATCAATATGTATGTTTTCTGGACCACAAAATCTGATCTACCAGAAAAACTTAAGTACCCAACACTAGGAATATAAAAAAATTGATAAAAAGATTTTTCTTTGAAATTTGAGTCTTCAAATGAGATTTCTCTTTTTAAGTTTTAAAAGCTGTTCCAGTTAAGTCTTAATCCGGAACTTTTCTACCACTCCCACTGCATGCATATAAGTAAGTGTTCTGTATGGAGTTAATGCTGAGCTATGGTTCATATATTTTGTAACCCATCATTTGTGAGAAACCTAACATTTTCCTTAGATTTCAGGAGAATAACAGTTATTAGGGATGAGGTTATGCCTAGTTTTTCAAACTAACCCATATCAGTTGTTTTTTTGGGTGGTTACCATATTTTTCGGAATATAAGACGCAACCTTATTTTGAAGACAAAGTTTTGGGGAAAAAAAAAAGCTACAGTCACATTTGAAAGATTTTTATTGAACAAAAATTCAATTTGATACTTTAAAAATTAGTATATATTGTTCTAAACACAAAAGAGCTCAAAACATCAAAATATGAAAATACCGTAAATCAAAAAAATTTTTACTGTTATTTAGTTTGGTTCAAA
>NW_013666076.1:361937-372696 GCF_000517525.1 Limulus polyphemus | reverse complement strand
TATATATATATATATATAATATTGAAGATTTCAAGTTTTTCTACAACTTTTTGTTTTTATTTTTAAAGAGGAATACTCCCCCCCCCCCCAAATTAAATAAAACCACAAAACCTACTTCAGTCTAGCATTCTAGCTCTCAACTTTTTTTTATGAATGCCATCCAGTGTATTTGAAACACACTTGAAGCACTTGTGGGCTGAGTCACCCAATATAATGTCATAGCTCTCTGACCTTCCAAGTCTTTGAGTGCTTTTATTCTACGACTTCTGTAATTGAGTGTACTTATAATTTTCTGAATTAACTTACAGAATGACAGGGTTAGTGCTGATGATTTTGATTTTACTAAAATATTTTGCTGGATAAACATGTAGAAAAGCACACCTACCATCTAATAATTTTTTTTCAAGTTGAAAGTTTATATTTTATTTTTGAGTCAAACTGCTTTCTTGTATCCAAGAAATAAAAAATGAAGAGAAAATTTAAATAAAGTATGTTTCCCCATAAAACTTTTAATCTATCATAACTGATTAGCTTTTAATATTCTGTGACCTCAAACAAAAAAAATGAGGTTATTTGTGAATTTCAGGAGGAAATTTACTTCAGTTTTCTTATCTGGCTGTTATCCCAAGGTATTTGAATCTTAACCAAAAAGTTTAAACGATTACATGGTTCATCAAAATGATTCTGATAAAAGATAAATATTATAATAATTTCTAAAAGATTATGCTTATTACTAATTTACTTTAGAATATATACATGTCTTTTATAATACATTTTCTCTTTAACCAAGACAGGGACAGATCCAGGATTTCTGAAAAAAATGGGTCCACAAAACACCTCCACAGGTGTCAGAAGATGACTCCTCCCAAGAAATTGTTATAATTAATAAACATGATCTGGTGAAATTTCTTTCATTTTTGCCCTTTGTTAAAACTACTTTTTTCTCTCTTTATGAAGGGTCTGTAATCATCTAAGATCATCTTTCTCTAATTACCATTTTGGCAAGGATAGCACTGATCAAGTATGGCGTGAAATGTATGTTACAAAAGCAAAGCTCTATAGAAAAGAGTAAGGTCCTATTATAGAATTAGACTTAATTAATTGTTGTCTCCTCTATGTTTAATTTGTATTTTAATATTTTTGGATCCACTAGATCCCTTCCCATGTAGAGGCGAACAATTTTATATTTCTAGAAGAAATAAGCTCCAACTTCCTGCACGTAGAAATAATCTTACTCTTTCTACAAAAAAGAGCAATTATGCAAAGTCTGGGAGCTGGGGAGACAATTTGCTGTTATTTGGGAAATCAACTATTTTACACTCTCTTAAGGAATTAACAATCCTTTCTTTCTGAAGGATGTGAAAATATTCATCTTTCTTAGGGGTAAAATAAACTTATTCAACCTTTTTGGAAGACAAAGAATAATCTTTTTTTGTAAAGAAGGAGAAATTCTTAGCCATCCTGGATAGCAAAGATAATATCGCAATCTTTAGAGAAACTTTTGTTGCATACAGTTTTATTGTTTGCAGGAAAGATAAAAATATTTCTGTAATTAGAGAACTGAACAATTTATTTTCAAGTATACAACTTAATCATAAAATTGTTTTAGTAATGATTACATGAAGAATCCCCCCTCCAAGCCGTACAATACATTTTAATATCGCAGGAAATTGGCAATGTTTCAATACACAGCGAATAAAACTAATACTATTATTAGCAGTAAGTACACTTGCTCTACCGATTTATGGTGGCACTAAGATTCTACTTTGAAGTTTCGAAGTATCAGGTTATTTAACGTTTTACACTTGTTGAGTACTCTATGAAAAGTATCAACTAAACATAGATACTAAGACGGATAACATTTTATCCACATCACATTGTACACTATACCCAGTTAGAACATGTTTTCAATGAGACAAGTTCGTGGAAAAACAATCTAGCACACAGGAGCCCTTCAGTTATGTGTACTTCGGCCGAAACATACCCCAAATTGTTTTCCTTTTAACTTTATCGGAACATCCACAAGCACACATCATGGATCAACAACGTCTGATGTTTTTTTTTTATCCCAAGTTACCAGAGAGACAGCTCACAAAACTGTACAAACAAAATCGGAACAACAAACAAAGAAAAGATGCAAACATCCAAAAAGTTTTCTGGTTACACAAAAACCTGATACTTGGCTGTGAGTTTTCCGAAATGATATTTCTGACTTTTCAATAACAATTACCTATTTCATTATAATAACACTAGTATTTCAAATAACTACGTCCAGTTGTGACTACTGTCAGTAACTAATTGTGTGTGCTGTACATATTTAATAGTATTTGAATACGATTAACGTGGCCAATATTTATTCAATAATTCGATAAAAAAAATTGTTGCTTCATATCTATACGGTAAAGTACAAAAATGTTGTAATGTTAGAATACGTTTCCAAATGAAATTAAAATTATTAATTAAAAATTATGTCATAAATGATTAAAATAAACAATACTAGTTTGAACAATAACCGATTTTCGTTTTATACCCTTTCTGGTTAATGACTTCTCTGTTCTTAATTACACTTTACGAAATATTCATTTTGTTATTAGATAATACAAACAAAAATAAGCGCCCAAACGTCGGCTATGATGTCATAAATTCGATCTATAACAACAACAACAAAATAATAAATAAAAATGGCGCATGATACACCGTTATACTTCTCACAAATAAGTTCCCATTTAGTTCTCTTGTTTATCAACGTACGATATTCAATCACACAACTTCATGGAAAACAACACTATTGCCAACACCTAACCTTTACCTGTCATTACTCATCAAACAAGCTTTCTCGAAGTGGCTGCCCCGTCAGGACTGAGTCATGCAGTTTGTGCAAATCTAGTGAGTTTTTTTAGGGGTAGGCTGGGAGGAGAGTAATGTACTAGTGTTAGGCGTTATAACCTGATCCCAAGAGATGGCGCCTCTCCTTATACCAATTAGGTAAGTGCATAGATATATTATATTTCTATAGAAATTCTGGGGTCGGCATGTAATTTAAACCGAATAAGAGTATACTGGAAATTACGCTTAGCAGCTCTCTCTCTCAACCGAATAACGAAACTGATTGTTACTCTTATAACGCATCCACGGCTGCGAGTACGGCTGAAAAGTGTTTGATACCCCCACATTTCGAACCCGAGATCCTCGGATCTCCAGTACAATACGCTAACCACAAGACCACAGATTTTCTCGAGGAATTTAAGCTAATTTGACCATCTCTTAAAGTACAGTTGTGTATTTATTTGAATACCCAGTACACTAAAATTAGATATAAAAAGGCTATACAAACTTTACAAATATTGTTAAAAGGTATATTTACTATAACTTATGAGTTATGACTTATTATTATAATGTTATACAGGTAGCGTAAGAATAAAGTAGTTCCACTGATATCAGTGAGCATTACACAATTAAATAATAATGATTACTATTATTCATCACTAGTAAGTAGTAATGTTAAGTCCTGTGTTAGATGAGTGTTAATTTGTAGTTAAGCACAAAGCTACAAAATGGACTATGTGCTGCGCCCACCACAGGTGTCGAAAACCGGTTTTTTATGAGTATAGGCCTTCAGACTTGCCGCTGAGCCCTTAGGGGGAGGGAGGGGGGGCTTGTTACGTGATCTTGTGTAGCTTGATTTTAGCGGCCGACATGAGAGCTCGCGCGAAAGCACACGTTCACAATTTTGCCAGTTTTTTGCTTCATTGTGAGATAACAGGTTCATGATGTAGGATCAAAAACTAAACATTTTCTTGAGCAAACATAAGATGCGCAGATCCTGTATAATCAAACTGCAGGTATACCTTTCCACTGGATACGCAGTTGCAAATGTTTAAAACATAACCTGCAGTGAATCAAACACAAAAGACGTAGTTTTTACTGTAAGAGCAAGTTCAGTATACACAACACGAACATATTTTGATTGATATATCAATAGTACGGATTCACATTGCGTTACATATAAAATAAGAAAATCTCCAGTTGCTCTACCTAGAACTTTTCAAAGTTTTACGTCATATTTCAGCTTTGTAGTTATTAAAACGATTAATAAGGTATTTGGAACTTATTGAAAGTGAGCTTCAACTAAAGGTTCTCTGTAAATCAAAGGTCATGGGAACAGGAGTTTCTGGTTTACTTAGAGAGTTTGATATATGATTAATGATATTGTAAGATAACTAACTTTGTGTTTGAAACTTTAAACCTTATCCAGTATTACTATAGGAAGAGGTTCTTAAGCAATCTCTGACTCAAGCAGAAATAGTAGGTCACTTTGAACGAACCATATCCGGCATTTAGTCTTTTTTTTTAATACTGAAAATCTACAGGAATGTGCATTATTTTATGAGGAATCCGCAGGTTTACGCCGATCTATAATTGGATAAAATCCAAAGAAATTGCGACTAGTCTTTGTGATTGTAGTTGGCCATTTTTTACCCTAATTCAGGCGATGGTCGTAGCATTGTTACAGTACGTTATCTATGGGACATTCCCCATTCCTGAACGTTTTGTGAAACCTGTGAGGAACTGATGAGACAACGAGCCAGACTCTTTCAGTGTTTGTTCTTGTTAAGATGGAAATAAGGTCGGACTAAAAGCTAACCTGCAAATGTAAAATAACAAAATATCCGGGGTGTTACAAGTGTAACAGGTGTGTGTGCGATCACGATGATGCACCAATTGTTCAAAAAGTTAGCCGTAAGACTGATCATATAAGCTTCGGCGGTGGAGGTGTTGTCAAGTGCGCTCGCGTATAGAAGCGGTAAACTTACCGATATATCCGACGACTTGTCTTCAAATGGTGACGAGAGGAGGATGAGAACGTTTCAATATCAAGTAAGGAATGAAGAGTACGAAGACTTGTTTGTAAGTGAAGTGCAAGAATATTACAAGGATAAGAGGAGAACTAAAACAATGGCAAAATAGCATGACCATAGCGTGAGGGTCGTCCACTGTGTTAGGATAGAAACACCGTAACGACTATAAGGATCGAATTAAACAGCACGGCAAAATGATCCCTCGATCATGCCCTACACAGCCACGTACTTCACTCACACTTATGCTTCTGGATTTTCAGATCTGATGAGATACCACACCACCTACCAAAATAATGAGATTTTCTGCCGTTGAGTTACGGATTGCTTCTTAATTGCGCTCTAATACAATACAGTGTTTTAACATATATCTTTGAATGGATTCTAAATCTTAATAGTACTCTAGTGATAGTACTACAGGGTTAATTCAAACTCCGTAAGTTGTTTTCATATAACTTTACATTCCGTATCATAATGCATATTGAAGTGACTACGTAAGGTCGTTTACATATACTTTATCCGAGGCTTTATGCCATACTACACTTCATTAGGTTCTATCGCTTATTCTCGAGCACCATGGTGGGCCACTAGAAACTTTCCATAGTGATAGCTCATGATATTTCCCTTGTATTAGAAAATCTTGTGTGTTAACCGTTATTTTCGGACACAATAAAGTTATTTACTTACTTACATTAAATTCAGTTATTTTATGTAATTTAAGAGTCTTAGCCCAATCTACAGATACCACAACTAAAATAATATCCCATTCGATGATAAGTAAGAAATTAAAAGTCTCCCCCTTAGAACTTTATATACTCACTCTAATTATTAGAAATCCTTCACTATTGTTACGACGTAGCGAGTTAGATAACCCGAGAGTGCATGAGGTCGACCTGCTGAATCGACTCCGTATTGGAGAAAGAATATTGATTATAATCACTCGCGGTCTAAAGTGTAGGCAACCTAAGCATATTATGGATGGCGGCAAATTGAAGGCCAGGAGGAATGGGCAGGTTGTTGTTTGTTATTAAGGACTATCTGTGCTCTGCCCACCACGGGTATCAAAACCCGGTTTTTAGCAGTATAAGTCCGTAGACATACCACTGTGCCACTGGGGGGCGGAATGGGCAGGAAATATATTCTTTCCCTGGAGAAATGCATACACATGGAATAACACAGAACAGGTATTCCCTCTATTGAAAAAAACAACTTGAATGAATGTTTCAATACTGAATACCAGATTTTAAGCTTATAAAATGTTTACAGTTATGACATATAGTCAGGATTATTTTGAAGTCGAGCTAAAGAAATAAATGTATATACACACACACACATATATATATATGTGTATGATGTGGGGGACAGTAATTTAAATGTGTGCCTATATTTACGAATCATCTTTGACCCGCCCTGACTATAATTCCGGATTTTACTATGTTTATCTACACGAAATGTGGCAAGCTTTTAGTAATATGTAATAGTTAGTTAATCACAAAAATCGCGCGTTACTAAAGTATCTGTACTCAAGATACGTCTGTGAATTGACAACGTCACACTGACTCAGGCTTTGTCTGACAAGTCGTAGTGCAAGGTGATGTTCATCGTACAGCTTGCATATTTCATTTGCAATAACCTCTTGAACTTCTGAAATACATATCTACAGTTACTTACATATATCATAAACCACGAAACTGGTTCATAACAGGGATCGCAAGGAATTGCTTTAAAACCTTTACTATTGACTGCTAAAGCTGTACACAAAGAAAAATACACACATAAAACACGCATATTAGACTTGCAAGGAAAAGAAAATCTGCTCAAAACAATAATTCTTATTATTACTATTCTCTTCCCAGCCTACAACAAAAATGGTTTGGTATATTGCACCCAAACCTTTTGTAGAATACCAAAAAAGGTACTGCAGAAGTCGATTTGTTTCTTCTATATTTTACATAAGCTAAAAAACATCATAGTTCTAGTGTAAACGATGTTATCATTACCCCTTGAAGCTAGCTTTGTTACAAATATATGGTGTTCTTTTAAAAAGATTAAGTGCAGGGTGAAACAGGAATTACCAGCCAATAACACAGGCCAGCGATGGTTTTACTGCCTTGAAATTTTTACACGTTCTACAGTAATTCCTGTACGCTGAATCCAAAAATGATATCCATTTTTCTCCATCAGGTACAGATTTTTCACAAAACGTCATACGTACTTTTACTTAAATGAATCATTTTCATTGAAATCAGGTCACAATTTGTTATGCTTAAAATGTTGACAACCACTGGCTATAGATTTCTCTTGACCAATCACGACGTGAGTTATCGATCGTTCTAGAACCCAAACATAATAATAAAAAATGCTTATTGTGGTAAACGAAATGATAGAAAAAAAAAGAATATTATTTTCGATATTTGCGTAGCTGAATTATGGAAAATCCTTTATTAAAACTAAAACAACTTTTATAAAGTTGAAATTCGCAAGCCTGTGTAATAAATGAACATTAGATTACTGTAACATGTAGATACTCAATGCTTTGTACACTATACAATCGGTGTCTTTAGGGTGTCAACCCCTATACTATGTACGAAGTGAAGGAGTAAAAGAAGACAATACATATAGTATCAAATTTTATTACACACTTTCGTAAAATAATTACCTTAAAAGACACGAAGGTTTATTTAAAGCGATGCTTAAGACCTATATATTTTATTTGAAAAGGCCGATTTTCTACAGGTAAAATTTTTTACGCACTTAGTGGGGATTGTGTCTTAGTATAGGCATATATTTGGCCATTGCGCTACATTATATATAGAGAATATATTTACACAGAAACTATAAATGAACACTATATTCTCAAACAAATCTCCTTCACAATCTCCAGCTGCAGCTTAACATTTTATATCTCGAACTAATGAGATCAAATACTCAATAGCTACAGTAAATCATCATTACAATGCATAAAGTTAGCTACCGTATCAAGTAATCCTTTGCCCATAAAAAAAAAGCCAGCAAACAAGATAAATAAAAAATTTAGAATTTAAAAATTTACAAATAGGGATCGTAAAAAGTAATGAAACAAAGCAGGATATACTGTAGACATCATTTACTCAGACTACAAATCCTTATTTTGACTCCATCAAATGTAATTCTAGGTAACACTGTTAGTGCTCGGTTAAAATATAATGATTCAGGAAAACTATGAGAATAAATATAATAATGACTCGGGCCGGGTGTGGCCTAACAGTTATCATTCCGGGCTGTGAATATAAGGTTTCATGGTTCACATCTTCAGTGTCAATTAAATCTAATCAAAAACACCTTAGATGTGAAAAAAAAAAAAGATGCGGCCAAAAAAGGTAGCTACACTTATGGCATTGATAAGAATTGTACAGCAAATATTCATTCATTAGTCAGTTTGGCCGCAAGTTTTTCGCACCTGAAGTGTATTTGATTAGATATCATAACTTTTTGTCAAAACACACCAACAAACAACAGCAAGTAAGAAAGTGACATTCGACAGTAACTAAAATTAGCTTTAGGATTGCAACTCTATTATTCTGAACAGAGCTATATATACTTTACAGAACCAATTAGATTCTTTAAAATATATGGTGGTAGTTTTCCTCTTTAAAACAAGTTAATAACTTCCTTTATTCTAACGCCATGGAATGTAGATTAACAGTTTCTTGTCATCACCCCCATGCAATCGGTACAGCCGTATCAAGCATCGTTATTTACGCTAATTGCTTAAGCTAATATCACGTGACGTTAAACGCTGTTTAAGTAGGAGAATTTCATAAGATTTAGCAAATTTGTGCTTAAAAGTTGGCAATGAATAATAACTGCCCACCCGTATGATTCTTTTGAAAACTTGAGCTAGAAATTGCTAATCTAGTTTGCTTAGCCTAACCAATACTTATGTATCTGCACGTGCTTCCATCCTACAGTTTTGCTACTCTAAATCAACCGTCTTTAATCCCAATGACAAAAAAACTAAAAACGGTCCACTTTTAAACTTAGATGAAGCTGTAGTAAAAACGTTAGTCCGATAGCTCACGTGATTTTTTGCGTAGGCGTGCCAAAACTTTTCGTTAAATTTGAGTGGTTTTTGTTGAATAACTTTGCACATGTGGTTTATATTTACACCAAATGATACTCCTAATTGTAGGTTGAAAAGATCTATGTACCAAATTTGAAAATAATCCATAAAAGTTAACTATGTTTTCTATCAAATAAAGTTTCCGTACTTTTGGTGCGAAGAAGAAAAAAAGAAAGAAACACAACCAAAATTAGAGATGTTATATCTGAGGTATTTCTTAATGGATTACCTTGAAATCTGGTGTGTGAAATAAGAGTCCAATAGAGCACATGCACTGAAAATATACAATAGTTTGGATTACCACAGTCCGAGCTACAGAAATTGGAAAAATCGCTAAACTATCACTCCTGTTAATAACGCACAGTGTGTCCTACACTTTGCTATTTTGGCTGCACTACAATGTGTCTTGAATCCATTATTCAACTACAGTAGTCTAGTAGTTGGCAGTGAGTGGTGTTCACTAGCAGCTGCCTTCCTTCTAGTGTATCAGTTCAAAATTAGGGACGGCTTGCGTAAATAATCCTTATGTAGCTTTGTAGGAATGTCTGAAACAAACATAACAATGGCTCTGAAAGCTTTAAAAATAAACATTATAAAAGCACTTCCCAAGTATTATCAAGTATATCTTAGTCGTCCTGAAGAGCCCAAATACTGGGCGAAAGGCCTTGTCATGACTGGATATAGCAGATATAGCGTGATTGACAGAGTATTAAAGTTGTTTATACTGGGCGAAAGGCCTTGTCATGACTGGATATAGCAGATATACTGTGATTTACAGAGTATTAAACTTGTTTATTTTCACCCATGAATTCTTATAATCGTAAGTACAATGGGAAACAATGGTTGTGTATATGTATTGATAAGTTATTTTCTAAGAACTTTCATATACACGGTCTCCATATTTCGCATACGTATCACTAGGGGCACAGGTTCATTTTGTTCAAATTTGGGGACACCAGACCTAGTTTGATGTTGTGACTTCAAATATTCATTGATAACGCCTTGAAAGACGAATTCACAAATAATTTGAGAACCTATAAACTTTGAGATAATAGGATGACTTTGCCACATGACCGAAAGTTTGCATTTTTCAGCACGCCTTATTATATGTTTATCTCTTCAAAAATAATCTTAAAATAGTTATCATGTAATAACAATAAGAAATAAAATATTTTAAAACTTTATTTATAAATGTTAAATATGCATATACATTAAATGATAAACCGCTGTTTTATGAACTATTTCCGTTATTTGGAAGGGGAATATGAGCACCATACAATATTTTAAATTACGTATTGACATTTATTATGCAAATAATATGAAAACACTACAACAGTTCGATGTTCCAGCCTTGATAACCAACACTAATCCCAGAAACATTTGGTGCATTCATAAGCACGAAAATCGAAGCTTTTATCATTACATCCTTTCCTAGCTTTACTTCTTAGATAGCACGTTATTTCAGCTTTTGAGGAAGTGAAAGTCTCTAAAAGCAATCGTGCTTTATTAACACGGGGGTGTATTATCCATAACTGTTAGGCGTTTATTTTAAACCTTCCATTAGTCGTATAAGAAGCCAATCACGTTTATTGCATTCTAATGTTTTCAAGCGAAGTTAGTATAACCCTCTCAATGTAGGCTCTCGGTTGTTTGATCGACCACGTGACCTATTTGTACTCGTTTAGTCGTTACATTTGATACTACTAATTTTTAATATCATGTGTATATCTTCAAGAAATTTGTCAGTCTTTCAGTAAACATTGTAAGTCTTTCACATACAAAAAAGAATCATATTCTTTAG
>NW_013666076.1:357563-361547 GCF_000517525.1 Limulus polyphemus | reverse complement strand
GTATATCTTCAAGAAATTTGTCAGTCTTTCAGTAAACATTGTAAGTCTTTCACATACAAAAAAAAATCATATTCTTTAGTAAAGTATTTTTAATAAACTAAAAAATTATATGTCCGTGAATATATCGAGTATTTCAACACTATTTGTTTTGAATAGTCCATGTGCAAAATGATTAAAAATAATTTTCTTCATCTCAAAAATCTCAAATTTCATTTGTGTAATCTCTGAAGCTTCCTTAATACATTTCAAATGTTTGTTTTCAGTAAAACTGTATATTTTATCTGTTATTTTCTCTAACCTACTCTATACAAGGTTGATCAATTTGACCGACCTCGTAACTACCAAGATAAATCTAAATTACCCTCTTTTTCTTTCTAGAATGACTTCAAATTGTAACAGGAAACTGCATTCCTTTATCTTAAGTAGCTTTAAAGACGTAACAGTTAACATCTATTTATAATTAAATTTTATTACCCTTTGAACCATATCTAACCACTATTCTTGCCATTATAAGTTGTATATCGCTTGGGGAAGGTGCAGCTCACGTTAGGCCTCGTGAAACATTTTTATTATATTATTTATTTAATATAATATAACCTTAACTAACCTAAAGAGATTCCTATTTTTACATTTTAGTAACTTTTATAATAATAAATAAAGAATAAACATGAACAACAAGAAATAAAAGTACTTACCCGAGTATTCTTTTTTTTTGTTTTTTTGCTGTCAACTGCCTATAACACTTAACTCTACTTTTTATATTAATGTAGTAATGCACTAAATAATTGTTATTTAATTAAATAACGCACTAAAGAATATAGAATAATAACATGTAAAAAGTAGACAAATTCCTCTAACTATCACATTTTTTCTGGCTTTCTGAATATGCGACAAGAGCCCTTACAAATTCATCCAAACTAGTCATTATCTTGTACTAACAGAGAAATTGACAATTCTCCGTTCAGAAAATAACGTAATACATTATGTAATTTGATAGATGAAACCCCTGGCTTTCTATTGGTTATAGATAATATAGAATTAAACGTAAAAGAGAGCTATTAACAAATCCTGAAAGAGAGGATGTGAGAGGTGGGTTTGGCAAGAGAGGTCTGATTCTCTATTTGATGGCTCTGTAACCAAACAAAATTGAAGACTATAAAAATTATGGTTTGTCTGAGCAATGACGATTTTATAGTGAGTACTTTACGTTTGACTTCGTACTTACTGGAAGGGTGGTAAATAAAATAGAGAAGAGGAGATGTCTAGAAAAAATGTGTCACACTAGGGGAATTCAGGAAATATTTCCTTATAAATTTTGGAACTTAAACTTATATATATATATATTATTTAAATATGGATTATTAGCTAAGATTTTATGCTATATTAATTGGCAAAGCATAAATAAAAAAGTAGCTTAATAAAATTTTGAATGTAAGTCACTAAAACCTCCTGACATGCGCAGTACATGACGCCCAGGCAGATAGGGTTAACACTGGACAACAAGAACAAAAATTTCTCTTCTCTAGAAAAAGTGCAACTCTTTGGGTAATTTGACAATGCTGATTCTAAATATTATGTTCAAAGTTACTGATTACCTCCAGTTTTAGAGTTGATAGATTTATTCCAAATATTTTTATATATCATAAAAATAATATTACCTTCAATAACTTTATTTCGTGTTCACAGAATAAGAAACAGGAATCGATGGCTTAGTTTCCCATTGTGCAAAAGTACAGCTTTCAGACTAACTTTAGATGAGTCGATAAAAACTCCATTCTTGAGGATGATGTTCAATACCCAATTCTTCCATTAGTGCATCAACACTTGTACAGAAACACAAAGTATTTTACATGCTGTAGTAAGAAGCAAGACTTTGATAGCGAATTCGGTAAATTGAAACTCTTGTTACTGTAAACGAGAGCCAAGAAGTTCTCGTGTTACTTTGATAGAGACAAGTCACGAATCAGATCATTTAGCTCTTCTTGTGTAATCAGATGAGGCAGTTTATGTTGAGGTGCCACAGGAATAGAATCACTAAATGAAGAAGATAAAGATGATTCATTGTCTTCTTCGCAGGATAACCCTTCTGTTTCCCAATTTGCTGGTGGATGTGGTACTGAAAGACTATCCCTATGAGGTATTGGTTTCAATGCAGATTAAATATCTGAATATCCAGAAACATTAGACATGCAAAAATAATAGTTGGTTAGATGATCTTTGGGCTCATGCCACATCATTAGAACTGCAAATGTCATACTTGCTCTCTTCTTATTCAGCCACTGTGTCAAGCCAGGTGTGCAAACTGTGTAACACACATATGGAGCCCAATGTTTTTATTGGTCACCAATTTTACACCTAAAATAGTGGTAGAAAGCTACCTTTACCTTGTGTGTGATGTTTTTCCTTCGTGAAACTGCAATATATTTCCTCAATTGTAGCAGAAACCGTTTGATGATTTTTGCACTTCGAACTTCACTTGAAATGAAGGCAGCCAGCATTTCAAATGATTTTCTAAAAAAAATCTAAAATAATTCATATTTACAGAAATATAGTTTAAATGATTAAAAAAAACAAAGTTTTGTAGAATTTCATTATATTGCAAGTATGATGCGAGGAAGAAGATCTGACATTGTTTTGACTGTGTGTGGAGCAAGGCGAAGTAACCAACTGCGTGAGTGAAAGGCAACTGAGAGAAAGAGGCGTCTGATTACACCCCTTTTAAGCAGTCAAGAAACTTCTCGAATGTTCTAACAAACTGAGCACTTGATGGTTTCGTGATTCCCGGCTGGAACAGGTGAGCATTGGAATAAAGCAAAAGTGGCGCATTTTGCTACAATTATATCGAGAACATATAGCATATGTGAACAATATATTTGTAATTTTACACCAATACAATACATTCAGTATTTGAAGTTATCAAAAACGTATGCCTTTTTACCCATTAAACTGTCAAAATCTTGAGGCGATGGACAAATTCAGAATACATTTTTGAAATCAGCACCATCAATAGCAAATAGCAAATTTTTTGCTGTCTAGTGTAATCAGGTAAAAGAATTAAAAAACACTTTAAATCGACCACGAATAATTTATAATCATGTGAATGGCGTAAATATTTGTTTAAAAACATCGCTCATGTAAAAGCTTTTAATGAAGAAAAATTATGTAGACGTAATAGTCAATATAACTGTACGTTATTTTGTTTTGTTCTTTTAAAAGTCCGATTTTCAAAGTATTTTAAACAACCTAACACTTTACATGAAAATACTTAAAAATTAGTTATAGATGAAAAGTTAAGTTTAAAAATAATATATATATATTCTAATTTTCTGCTAGTTAAATAAATGAACGTCGAATTAAACAGCTCTTTCTTGTATTTCACATGCGATATTTTGAGCTACTGTTATCGAATGTATATAAAAGACCAATCATCAGCAAATACGCATATTGTATATAAAAAAAATCCATATTAGGTTAATTCCCCTCCTTTTGTTAATAAAATAAAAAACAATTCTCGGATTTTTATATTAGAATATATGATATAACCTATATAAAAGCAAGCGTGTATCACGTCACGCTTTATTTCTCGAAATAGGAGGAGTCATAAAAGCCAAAATGAATTTATCAAGATATAATACTTCAATTACTGTCTGCCCATTACGATTTCAGTGGCGGGGTTTAAGGGGGCCGTGAGAGGAAGGGCGGTATGCCTTATAAGTGTAGCGAGTGTTGGTATAATAAACCTAAAGAAAGACGTGGAGCTAAGTGCATAAAACTTATTATGAAAGTAAAAATATCCATTCAATTTTAAACTTAAATCGTTTCTGAATTAATCTATATTCTGTTATATCACAAACGTTTTAAATGAAAGACAAACCTCTTTAATCAACGGAGACTCTAATTTATGAAATCAACAAATATTTTTTCAGTTTTGTTGTCTATACATTTCATTTTATACTTTCAGTACATAGACTAACAACAATAATA